>NC_090982.1:36551626-36854656 GCF_040807025.1 Struthio camelus
GAAGTGTCCACCAGGGAGCTTGAAGACCTGCTTGCTCATAAACGTTGGTGGTGTATTTGAGTCGAGTTGTAGGGACGTGGGACAAGCTGTGTGAGGAAACTGGTCGGCACACCTTATTTCCCATACTATGCATACTGTATTGATACAGCGCTGCGAGAGTCCCCAGGACTGTCAAAAACTAAAGCAACCCCCAGAACTTCAAACAATTTTTATTTAATTGAAGAGTACATTCTGTTTTTACTATGGAAAATATTTTTGATGAATCCCGGGCATATACTTTTAGCAACTTAAAATCTCATTTCTAGGAAGAATAAATGCAAGTGCTTCAAATCTGCCTTTGTAACTTAGATTCTTGAAATATAGAAAGAAGTCTCCAAGGCAATAATATCCTTCCTACGTGGGTGGACAGTCCTGGAAATAATATTCCAGATGGAGTTTAGTCGCCTATTTGCTTATATTTTTGTCACTAATTATAATCAGCTATAAATCCAGACCTGATCTTTCTCCCAGATTCACAACAAAGACAAGCTTCTTTATTTCATGTTACCTCTACTCTGTGGAAATAAGGAGAGTCAAAACCTGCTATAGGAGCAAAATCCACTCTTATTTTCCAAATCCTATGGTGGGCTTTTGGTTAATCCAAGGGTATGGTGAAACACAGGGCTAAACGCTGATGTGGTTGAAGGAACATACTCATCATTTTTCCTACTCTCCGAGGTACAGAAAAAAATAGCACAGCTGAGAGCTATAGTAAGCGTTCTGCGCCAAGGGAGTCTAAAGACTGAGGGAAAACTCTAAAAAGAGAATCTTTCTGTGATTATCCACCTCTGTGGATTTTCCTACTGGAGGGATGAAGTAGGTCATGGAGATCTTTAAATAAATTCTCAGCTGAGTCCAGCGCAGTAGGATTTATACTTACTTTTGGACAACACTATCAACTACAACTCCTTTAGACTGATCTCTGTTTATTAGCACATAACTAAACCCTCTTGCTGTTTTCTCTGATTTTGGCTTAATGAGCACAGCTGAACCTATGCTGAGTCACAGTACTACTCAGAGGGTCTGGAAAAGGAGCTTTCAGAAGCAGAAGTAATTAATAAAAATATAACAGAAAGTAGTATCTGTCATCTCTAACATCCTTTGATTGCTTTACATTTGTTTATGTTCATAACTCTTGGGCCTTAAGCTTTGAATCTGACCCAGCCTAAAATTCAGAATCAGTTGAAGTCAACAGTGAAAGTCTCAGTGCCTTTAAAGAAATTAGGCTTTAACTCCTCACCTTTAGTATAGCTCACATACAGTGCAAAATAATACTCCAAATAACAAATAGTTTGGAGGGAAATAAGAGTAAAATACTTTTTAAGATCAGGATATATTAAACATTTTAATGAATTTATATATCCATATACACACACAAACACACACACACACACACACACACACACACACACACACACACATATATGCATTTATAAAATACTCCTTGGAATTAGCTGGGGATATGGCAATTTGGTTTCCTTGCACTATATTCTTTATATCCATAGTAGCTGTAGTACCTAACAATGTAGTCACAGAAAACTACATTCACGGATCTTTTTATATATATAATGTGATCAGTACTCAGAAATGTTTAATATTAACCAAGTCCTTCAGGGCTTCCTGCTCAACACGAGCAGTATTGAAAGTTCTATAAAATAAGTGATACTGTGATTTTATAAAGATCTAAGGCAGAAATAAAATTCACTAAAAAGAGCGGCAAGCCATTTGACTACAGTTCAAAGAATTAATCAAAATATTTCCATGCATCTGGGAACATTTGTGGAAACTGTACTGGAAAAATATTTGTGCTGTAATGTATTCTCGCTTAAAGCAAACCCAAGAGAAATAGATGTTCACACTGTGACTTAGGTAGACAGAAGTGAGGCAACATTTACAGGAGCTGTTAAATCTGAGGAAACACCAAAAATTGCACCATAAGTGCATGGAATAAAGAAAGAAATTTTGCATGATACTATTTACACTGCAACAGCCAACTTAAGGTTAATGGGTCATTCATAATCTTCACATTACATAAACGTGGAAAAGCAAATTCGATAACTATGAATGGCTTTCATATTCTCAAGCATAGCTCCAAAGTAAAATACAAAGGTAAAAAGGTTATGATGTTCAATATATTAGATGAGCCTTAAGCAAAAAGAAATGTCCTGTTTCTTAGGGCAGAGACAGATAACAATTCTGCCAGCAGAGCAGCTAGCGTATTACCTGAATTAGATTCAAAGAGAATCTAGAGAACAGCAAAATCGTCAGGACTGAAGGAAGTATCTGATTTCACCTGAATATTTTAAACACAATAGAGATGAGAAGTATTTTTGAAAGGTTCTTTTAATTAATCAGCCCATGTGCCGCTAATGCAAATAACACTGCAGTTACTTGAAAATCTGAGGTAGTGCTGCCAATATTGTGGAAAGTAAAAACATGTATCAACATTCATTTTTAAGATTAGACTGAAAAATCTCTGGAAAGCCCTCAAAAATGTGAAAATATACCATTTTATGAAGTGTACACTAAGTGTATAGAAAGCAGAATGGCTATGAATATCCCTGGGAAGAAAAAAAAAAGGATCACTCCTAGCATCCCTCTACATATGACTGAGCATGAGAGGAGATGAGTAGGAAATCTGGAGTGCACCATAGAAAAATATTGGAGAAGCAAAAGCAATAGGCACCGCGCAGTGAATGAGAAGGAAAAGCACACCTTACACTTGAACACGATTGAAAGAAAGGAGATCACGTACAGGTAAGGGTAGATCAGCAATTTCTCATGGTCAACAGCAGAGAAGGGAGAAAACTGACCTTGCAGTGCCATGAGGAGCACCCATTTTCAGCCCTTGGCAAAAAGAGCTCACCAGGCAGCACTTCCAGCTTCTATATTCCCTGCTCAGAAGCTGCCAAGGATCAGCGAGATCTGAAATTTTCAGTTACTCAGACTTGCCTCACTGCTGACATTTGAATCATTCTAATTAAATGAGAGAGGCCAATGATATGTAGGATTTGTGATGTAAAGCGATGATTTCTTGAGAGGAAGAAAGACCATTTCTGCTACACAGGGCCTGAAAGTCCCTCGTCATTAGAGGCTCTCCTGGTCTACAGCTACTGAAGCAATTACTGACATAGGTTCTAGTCCAAACCCTCAGCCAACGAAGACTCTGACTCTGGAGAAGCAAAAAACACTCACATTTTTCCCTTTAAGATACTCTTTTCTGTCCCCATGGATGTGAGCAATCATCTCCAAAACAACATGAATTGTCTTGCATAAAAGTTATTCAAATGACAGAGTTAACACACTCCTGATTCAATTAGTCATCTAAACGAGTTAGAGTTTATGCAAAAATAATGACATAGGCCAAAAACTTCCCCCCTGTCTCCTGCAAAGCCCGGGACAAGGAAAAGGAAAATCTTAGATACAATTATTTAGATGCCTAACACTACTTTTCCAGTTATTGTCTTTCCTACTTCATTTGCCATACTCCATGGTGAGATAAGTGTAAAGAAAGCCAGAGGGCTTTCTTTCTGCAGTCATTTCTTATATAAATTGGAGATTTGATCTTGCCATTTAATCTTTGCTCACATTAGTCATCCCATTGACTTTGATGGTATTACATTTGTGAGTAATTCTTATTCAAGTGATAGTACTAAATTTGTAATTAGTATATCTCACTTGATTTCATCAAAATGTTTGGAAGTGCATTATGCTTGACCACTGAAGACAGACAGAGAGGTTTTCTATGACACTATGCTTTAAGGAATGATGCCGAGAGCAAACATCACCTGATGGATTTGTACAGCCACCATAACAACTAAGAAGAGTAAAATACGTATTAAAATACTGAGCAGTTGGCTCTTCTATGACAGTAATTATCAGTGAGTCATTTGTTGAAGCCGCTATGCTTTGCAAAAGAGTTTGTAAATGTGTTCTATTGAAGTGAAAATTGAGTAGTAAACTTAAAGACATTAAGAGCTATAAAAAGGTTGTCACACCACAATGATTAGCAGAAAGACAAGAAGAAGTCTTTGTTCTGTGCAGGGGATCTCTGTGCTACTGTTTTATGGTTATTGTATGTTAAAGCGGTGCACTGGGCAGGCTAATTATACCCTTGTGAAAGAACTGGGTCTAATTCTTAGTCTTAGACCCTCACTTTCAAGGACTGCAGGCAGTCTGGAAAAGGCCCTTGTTATGGAAGACTGAAAAGCATGCTCCTGGTCATGCTCCTGGTTGTTCAACAGCAGTTTTCATCATTAGAAGTCACGTAGAAGGCTTAATTCAAACCTGTGCTCCTGAAAATCTCCACTCAGCTACTTGGTAGTCTCAGAGGATCAGGAATAACACTGCCACCGTTCTTTTTTTGCCCTTAACATGCTCAGACAACTAATTTTTTTCTGCTATGCATGCAGCAGGGAGGTCCACTTCTCTCAGATGAGCCAGACTGGGGCCTTGAAATGCTGCATTCCTCTACCTGAATCCTGCAGAGGGCTTTACTGATAGAGATTTTGAACTACTTCTACCAATCACCTGCCAGTACAAATTCCCCTTGCACTGGAGACTTCCTAACTCCTAGGCTACAGACTGTTCTAAAATTGGCATGCCTCAAGACGATGGGTAGAAAGTGGCCTAAAATGCAGAAAAAAAGTTTAAAAATTGCCAGATCAGAAAGCGAGAGTAAAAGGGAGAACTGTCTGTATAGCTTAGTGGTCAGGGCATTCACCGTGGAAGAAGGGGATCTGTGTTTCACTGCTTACTTCAAAGACAGTTTATGCACTGAGAAGACTGGACCCAACCCTGAAGAACATCCTATCTTATCTAGGTTGAAGAGATAGCCATTGCGGATTTGTGTAAACATGTTGTATTCATTCTGTCCTGAAAAACTGATTCCCTCATGCAGCACCACACGCAAAAAGGTACTAATTAGCTAGATCAAAAATAGTTCTTTAAATATAAGCGTGATAGATACTCACACAAGAATGTATACATTGTTTTCTTCATTGCGTTTCATGCAAGAAACAGATGGCACATGCAAAAAAGATCTGAATGTAGTAAGAGAGTGGGATTGGAGAATATACAGTACAATGAAGCCAGTCAGTCTCAGCATGCTGTAAACAAAACTATTTTAGCGGTATCCTATTTGTTAATGCCTATGCCTTTCTTTCAGAGGGCAGATCAGTTCAGCATTTTAATCTATTTCTAGTATCAGACTCATATTCCTCACGCATAAACAGCAGTTCCTGATCAATATTCAGTACAAGTCTCTATATTAAAATTTGTAAAATCTATTGTGAATAGATAAAATGGATAACATCTATTGTGAAATTCAAGCGGAACTAGAGAAGGGGAAATCCTGATTTAGGGTTTCATATAGCTATGTGGTTGCAGCACATGAAGAGTACAATTATCTTCTCTCCAGAATTCATTTATGACTGCAGAGTTGCTGCTAATGCAAGTCATAGCAATGCAGAAAAACATTAAGCTTGAGCGTAATTCTGTTTTTACCTTAAGCTGGCTGAAATACAGGACAAAAGTTTGAAATAATGCAGTATGTCAAATGATGGTTTAAAAAGCTGGCAGTGCCAGTGGCAAGCTAGCTTTACCCAGTTTTGCCAGTCATCCAGTACTCTAGGGAAATACTTTTATGTTGTCAGCCTGAGAGATGATTTGAATTAACTCTGAAAGCTGATTTGGGGTGAGGGGAGGTGGGCAAGACGGAATGGCATAAAAAACTACAGGGACACAGGCTTTTGCCCCGTTATCTCATTATTACTGCTCACACCACATAGCACACACCTTGGCAAACCACCTAACCTCCCTTCAGAACATGACTACATCTGTCTCTTATCTCTGTTGAGTGATGACACATCCTGCAGGAGAATATTCCTGAGATTTGTTAAGTTAGCTTCTGAGCTGCATTTCCTCATGTTTAAACAGAGAAGAAGAAATCAGATAGGGAGGACAGAGCTGAGGGGAGTTGGTGTTTGCCCAGTGCCTCATGTGGCTCAGTGGGATTGTGTTTTGAGGTGGGGAACTCTGATAGAGATCTTACAAAGCAATGAGAGAAAAATGGTCCAGAATTAGGTCAAGGGGACCAGGCTTTTTAGTACAAAAAAGATCCAGAAGCTGAATATCCTCTCAAATAACCACAGGAAAAATCTGAGGAAAATAAGGGGTGGGTGAAGCAAGACTCCCTGAGAACATTTAACAGTGAATAAACATGGAAAAAATAAGAGATTGTTTCCCTTTACTAGGTCAAATCCCAAATAGTCTCCTTGCAGTTGTTGTAAATAAGCCTGGAATTGGGTTCCATAGCATCTGCAAGTTGTAAGGACAAGGCCATGTTTTTAATTTGATTTTACTTGTGTTTGGCTCAAAGCACGCGTGAGAAGAAAAAAGTTACTTCTATGGTAGAGATAATCTTCTCAAACAGGAGGCCTTCCCCATTAAAACTGAGGCACAGCATATACCCTGTTGAGCTATATGAGCTAGCTTAGGAAGACTTTTTTGATACTGAAGTCAGTTAAGAAGTAGTGGGTAGCGCTATAATCCCACCAGTGTTCCTGAGCTAAACTCTGCTCAGGCTAATTAGCTGTATGCGAAGATCATCAAGTGTTAGAACAACTGACATAGACAATTCCTTCCACAGTTAGATATTATTGTCTACTAGAAAAGCTTTTTTAGATTTCGGTCAACCGTTCTCACAGAGGTAAACTGGTGTTAGTTTCAGTGGTCAATAGCAGGAATGCAATAAAATAATAAAGAGCGCTTTTCACCCAAATCCCCAAATTACAATTTTTGTTTACTTGTTTCTTGGATATTATGGTTTGAATAAAATCTACTCTCATCAATAATAGAAAGAAAACAACAGAATCTGCTAAAAGGAAGAGCAAAAAATGTTTAGCAAGACCATTTTCAAAGTCACAGGTAGCCAGCTTTCATTTGTGTCCCAGGCCACATGTGACCTGCCAGCATGATTTGTGAGCTGGTGGTGGATTCCCAGGGCTTTCTTTCCTGGGGTTAACCTGGGAACAGGCACATGGCAGGCAAAGGGGAGGTGAATAGCTTGAGCAATAAGAGAAGCCCGTTTCTACCTGCCAGCTTTTGTGGAGCTCCTTCAGGTGCTCTTTTATTATATGACCAGTTCACTTCCATTAGGCAAAAAAGGAGACAGTAAGAGGCTCAGAAGTTGCAAGTAAGGATACACTACCAGTTCCAGAAAGCCTCACCCAACTTGCATCCTATTCCCTTGCGTATTCCTGAGTTGTCCTTCAAAGAAAAAAAGACTGCTAGAACGGGTTGGTTGAATTGCCACCAAGAATCATGTCGTTTCCTGGGGCAACCCCAGACCTATGCAATGTAGCAGATGTACCATGAGTCCATTGCTTCAGAGAAGAATTTAGTCTATTCTGCACCTGCAATAGAGCCACTTTGCAACATACACACAAGAAACTGCGCATCGTACATTTAATGCTCTCCTTAATTTAATGCTCCCCTTACAGAAGTCCCAGGCAAACATCGTTCTTGCCCTTCCCTTGTAGCAGCTCTAGTCTTGACCGCACTAGAGCCTCACAACCAGTCTAGTTTTGCAGTGAAGAGCCTGGCAGTCCAGGGTCCCCTGGCACCAAAGCACATTGTTCAATAGGGTACACAAGCACTGCAAAGACCTGGCGTTTTGTTTCCCCAGCAGACTGCTGGGCAGGCTGCTAAGAAGCTGGGTTGGCAAGCTGGCATGAAACCGGGCAGGCTTTTGACTGAAACCTGCCTGGCAGGCAAGTTTGGAAATGTGCCTGTGTTTTGTCAGAAGATTTGTTAAAACAGACACATTCCCACAGAATGGTCTGATTTTGATTAATCAGCATTTCAGGATGGGGAAAATGTTCCACTGGAAAATTTCTGACCAGCTCCACTGACAATTAGCTGCACGTTTACAACATACCCCACTGCAGTATTATCAGTGTTGTTTTCATGCTTCCCACTCAAATCGCTTGCACGGAGAAGAGCCTGACTGCTACCCCGCAGGAATGCTAAGCGCCATGGCGCTCATCATGAATGAGAGCAGGGTACAACGTGGGCAAACTGGGTCACTTTGCAGGCAGATAGAGTCCCATATATTAAAGTACCTCACAAATATTCATAATGAGGAGTTACATTGCTCAAGTTAGTTTGTCTCCACAAACCTGCCCTTGATTTGCCGTTTAATATTATGAAATACGGGCATCAGAACTCCTGAGTTAGGAAAATAAGGCCACGGAAAACATTATGCGGGTTGAAGAAATGAAACTCATATCTCTCTGTGCTTCGCTTTCCTTGGTCTCGTTTCTCATTGAAAAATAACTCCCCAGAAAAGGTATTTGCTATACGATTCAAAAGCAAGTGTTACGCATTTCCATCCTTGTCTTGCTGAGAACAACAACAGGGTTCTGCTTGCTCTGACAAACTGAACTTCTTCTCAGCCCCTGTATTTCAAAGCAAGGTTTAACACACAGGAAACCCAGAAGAGAATCAGCCTGTCACACTTGTTTTTCTTTTTGGTTTAACTGATTCATTTATTTTCTTTTAAGATATTGTAGGCAATGTAATGATTCTCCTGCACTTTCTTGTATCTGTGACTCATGATGTAGGCTGGGTATTAGAGAGGGGCCAAACCGCAAAGTTCACATACAGATTCTTATTTTTCCAAGGTCTGAGGGAGTTCAAATTTGAGGTTTTGGATTTGGACTATCTCAGGAATTTAAAAGGATTCAGTTCCTAGCTAAGTAATTTGAAACACTTCTCTCGCCTTTCCCCTCCACTCTCACCAGTTTGGATTTTATCTCACTGATTGCGTTAGCTGTGATTGGAAAAATGAATGAAAAAGTCATTATTGTGACATTGTCTCTCTGCTGGGGGGTGGGAGAAAGGAACAGAAATCTTCCACTGGATGACAATAATATTTCCCACACTTGCAGTCATCCATGGCTAACTAGTTATTTATATTGCTGCTTATCACTGGTATCCGACTGCCTCCCAGGTAACATCAGTGGCAATAACAAAATCCATAACAGACAATGATCCAAGGATTTTTTGGCTCTTCATTTTTCATGTGAAATATCTCTTTTTTGGAAGAGTGAGGAAATTAGAGTCTGGCAATAAAAAGTTATATTTGAAGTGAAACGTTTATGACAAAAAAGGCTGTCTTGACATAGCGAGTTGTTCTTTTTTCTGAAGCTTGTCGGACTTGAGGCTTTCCTCATCTTCTCTAGCCATACAACTTAACAGAGGATGTTTTGTTCCTAGTTCTCAAGCGCTTCATCTTGGACTTTGAGATCAGTATTGTCCAGAGGCACAAGCTGTAGCAATGCGTGGGCTGAATTTGATACATCTTCAAGATGCAGTGCAAGTAGACAGCCCTACACCAGCGTCTCTCCAATATTTTCTCTCCAATAGCCTTGGAGAGCAGCAAGGGTAACTTTTCTTCCCTCTGAAAAGTCCTTCCTTTTGAGGTTCTGCAGAGATCCATACCATCTCACAATACTCATATGAATATCATGGACTTAGTGTCCCCTAGAGATTTTCAACTAATTTAACCATGACCGCGTCTAAAACATCACCCTGCCTACAGTAAATCAGGTCTTGGATGAAGAGCAGCTAGTGCAAGCTAAGGTCAGACAGGAGAAATACTCAGAAGAAGGTTTAGCCGGAAGGCACACAGACCTCTTAATCAAAATAGTGGGAAACCCTGGCATTTTGCATACGATGCAAGGAGCCCAAAAATGCCTTCTTCCAACACTGATGTGCTAAAAAACGTCATCCCTTTCTGCTTGTGAGGAACTGTCATCAGGAAATTCATACTGTGGTCACTTCTAGCCTGAATCACTGCAATATGAAGATATTATCTGGGCTCTTACACCTACTGTGGCTCCCTGCCCTCTCTCCGACTCAGGCCAACAAAATCAAATCAAGCTAGCTTGCAAGTTCCTTCTATGGTTTCCACTCATCTTTTAATGCCAGTTTAAGCACTTAGTTAATTTGTGGCTCAGGCTCCAACTATATCTAAGACTGATTTTTGATGTAGGGCTGATTTTCCTCCGTTTCTCTCTAGTTTTTGTTTTGTGCAGCAAGAGGGTAGAATCCTAAGTCATCATGTAATGTGCAAGTGCTGATAGCTGTTTACCCTTTTTATTTCATTTTCTGTGTGTTGCTCTGCAATATCTTCTCCAATCACTCCTCTCCAAAATAACACATCTGCAAGTACATTTTTGAAAGATGTAATGAATTTCTCCAGGCATATTTGCTGTTTCACAAGCCAGTGGAAAAAGTAACTTGTACTAAACATTTTATGATACTATAAAGCTTGGGCCTAGTGCATATGAAGGGAAATACCTATAACTGTGGAAGTTTAAGAGGGAAAAAGAAGAGCTATAAGGAATTAATACCTTGAAACACATCTTGGATGTTAAAATCAGGCAAGTCGTTTATCCTTTTCTCAAATAAAACAGATTTAGTTTAGGAAAGGGCCAAAGACCATGTTATGTTTGTCATTTAGCATTAATATAAAAGTACCAACTAGTTAATTTCTGGATTTTTATTAGACAGAGGTGGCACTAGTAAGCTAGCTAGGAAGATGAGGAACTATGAAGGGTCTAAAGATTGGTGTCTCTAATAAAAGCTCTGTGTAGATCTGCAGACAGTGACTCAAATGTAGTTTGGGACATGGCCTCTTTGAAGTAAAGGATCACACTGTAGACTATTACAGTCAGTATAGTGGTGGCTGACATCAGCAGAAGGATCTAATGGGAAAAGGAGGGCAGGAACTCCTGCGTGCAGATGACATGGCCTGCAGGTAATCTTCAGAAAAAAAAAAGAGGAAGTTACAAACTGATGGTAGTAAAACAAGGAAGCAGGTATAGGAGAAGCATGAGTAAACAGAGGTTATGGAGGTCAGCAAAGGTGCCAGAAGGAAACTGGGCACACAGATTAACGGGGCTGGACTAAATGGGATCAACTAATGCCACTACTTTGGGCAAGCTACAGAAGACTGAGAACCTGGCCATGAGAACAAATCCGGACTTTGGAGTGCAGGAAGAACCTGCAGCAAAAATATCAAAAGCGGAATATAACAGAACCATATGCCACCAAGAAGTGGGCAGGTGAACATGGAGAGTGTTTACCATACAACCTGACCTCAAATGATGGGACAAGATAACCTAGATTTCAATTAAACTTTCTCATCATGGCATTGGGATGTTCTTTCCATATTCACTTCTCACATCTGTTCTTCACGACTCAAATTTACTCAATTTATTCTAATCATAAATCTTGCCCATATCCTTCTGTAATTTGAGAAGAATTAGCCATAGGCATTCTAAAAAAAAAAAAAAAAAGCCTAGTAATAAACCACATCACCAGATGTAGAAATACCATTTGCTGTATTATTCTAGTGAAGCTTAAAGATTAAGAGAAACATGAAAGGTTTTTTTTTCCTCCCGCACTATTCCACCTCCTTCTTTCTTTCTTTCTCTATTTGCGAATAAAAATAAATCTATTTTAATAAATAAAAGTCTAATGTTTGTCACAGAACAGTTTTCCACAACAAGCTAAATAAACCACCAACGTCAAAGCTTGTGCCCTGACTGACTCTACCAACCAAGCCAATATTTAACTGATTGTTCATATGGAGTCTTTTTTATGTGCCTTCTGCTATACAGGGTGTAACAGAAATAAAGAAGGGCTGAAGGAAGGGCTTATGTTTCTCTTTGCAGAATTCAGTAGCTCAGGAGTACACATGACAGGGATCTTCATCATCACAACAAGTCAAAGTCTTTTGATGAGGGATATCCCCAGGTACTCCAGCAACCACCCCAACACCTGCTAGGCAGAAGGTGCTCTGCTACTCAAGCACCCTCTGAGTGTGACAAAATCTCTCTAATAATTGCAAGTAGCTTTTACTTCATTTGTGGCCTCCAAAGAGCAGAGGCTCAGTGAAAAAAATGAAATTAGGCTCTACTGCGTCATGGCATGCATCAGGGTTTAACTCCAAGGACAGCTCATGGTTGAAGAGCAAAGAATAATCTTTCAGATTTGTATAGGTCTCTTTAGATCTCAGTCTAATAAACCCTGTGAAAACTAACTTCAGGTTGATGAGATGTGCTTTTACTTGCTCTCCATATCTACCTGTGTGGTGATCATGTCCGTAGAATACTACCAGTTGTTACACTTTGAGTGTTTCTAGGGCTTTACATGGCAAACACGGCATCAGCACAAACTGCTTTCTACTCAGGCGAACCTCATTAGATGCAGGTATAAACTCTGCTGCAGCACTGGTGCTCTATGAGAGTGTCTGAAATGGTCATGATCTACGCAGAGGACAGGGCCTCACGCACCTTAAAATCGTGCGTGTTTAATGTTAATGTGCAGTGGGCTGGTGCAGTGGGTGTTTCACATCTGAGCAGAATGAGATCCAATTTTCCATTGTGAAGCCTAGCACCAAAGCTTTTATTATGGGCTCATTAGAGCAGATGCTCCTTGGGTTGGGCAGCCATAAACTAGTTCTTGATTACTCTTACCTCACTGCTGGTTAAATTGTTGGTGTTCTTATTTACTGTGGACTGAACTTTGGAGCCAAGCCAATTTGGCGTTGGTACTTTCTTCAGACACACATTTCTGTGTTTCTGCTCCTGATAGCCCTCATGGCAAATTATTCAATGTGCACTCACCTTTTGGGCATGTCTGAAGGTGATCTATCTGCAGTTGTTGCCATGGCTCACAGGCAGGGCTTTCAGGGAAAAGGACCGTCAGAAACATAAGACTTAGCCAGTTATGTAAATATCTGTACGCTGCTCCAGATCTGCAGGATTCACTCATATCCCGCTTGATTCACTCATATCCCGCTTCCTAGTGGGTTTTTAGCAAACTTTGCAAAGGCTGGGACTTGCAAGTCAGCCCTGGACTTCAGAATTAGCCTCCAGCTCACAGCTAGAAAACCCTCCACAGCACTCGCAGCCAGCAGCACAAGTGGAGCCTCTTCATCTGATATATTTCTGCATCCTGACCCTTTATACAACACACGCGTAGCTCTGAATAACATGCTTTGAAACTCCCGAATGTAAAAACTTTATATGCTCTTTAGAGTAATATCAGGTGGGTATTTCCACTCTGGGTTCTACTTAAATAGCTGATCACCACCCATGCATGGATGCCAGCAGTTTCTATTTCCTTTTGTAAAATGCTTAAACAAATCAATTTACTAGGCGTTACCATCCATGCTGTTGAAGCTGCAATAAGTTGTGCTATACATAACTGGACATCACTGGGCAAAAAAAAATCTCCAAGAAACAGGCTTCTCTTTGTCAAGGACTGACATGCACTTCCTAAAATCACATGGGATCCACTTTCAAAGCAACTTGCTGCAGTTACACAGCAGATATTAGAGCTGCTCCCGCACAGACAAAACTGAACATTGTCCTGGCCACAATTTTATGAGGCAGCCTAAACTATTTGGCATGTTTAAGGAGTACCAGCCAGAGGATTTTTATTTTTTTTAAGCCTGAGCTACTTACAAACTTGGAGTGGTGTGCAGCACTGGGAGTCATAACTTCCTGCTCAGGGCCATGCTGCGGCTTGGATGTGGCACATCAGACAAGCAGTGAGATGCCACGCTGCCAAGCGGCACCCCCAAACACAGCTCTATTTTTTAATAAGGCCCAGCTGAGCAGGTATGAAACACCACAAGCAGCTGTGTAGCTGGGAAAAGCCAGCATGCAGTCCATACCACTGGGCTGAAGTTATTGGATCCCCATGGGTGGCTTATGGTCCTTGGTGCTGGCTTATCCACCCCACTATCTCAGTCTCACGTCTTCATCAGCCTGCTCTGCTTCTTCATTCATCTGGTCACCTTTCTTGGAGACCCTCAGCTAAGCATTTGATCAATATGAATCATTACCTTAGTCTTACTAATGTGACAACTTTATGAGCATTATTCTACATTGCAACAGTTCTATTTTCAATCATTAAAATTAAATAAAGAAAAAAACTAAGCAGGTTGGTGAAAAACTGAAGAGCAGCAGCATGGTGAAGAAAAAAAGAAGGAAGAAGGTGGAGACGAGAAACAGCCGGGATGGTGGAAACAGATCTCTACATCTAGCTGCACAGCCAACACACTCTGCCCAAACCAAGCCTTGCTTAGGCCATATACGTATATATACACTTTTATAAATAAACTGAACTGATTCTATTCACAGTTTGGCCCATAACAAACTTGCAAAGTAGTTCATATCGATACAAAGGAGCTTTGAACACACACAAGCCATGGCCTGTTTAAGTTGAACATATTTCCTGCAAATCTAACCACTGTGCCAAACACCAGTATGTTTGAGCCAGTTTCAGTGGGAGGCCACCGGTATAAGCGGCGGCATGAGTGATTCAGGAATCCCCTGCAATGCCAAACTGCCATTTTTATACAGGCCGACAACAACAGTAGCGGGGGAAAGCCCCATAAGATGACAGAGGTGAGACCTGAAATTGAAAAGAGGATTGTAGAAAGCAACGCTTCACGATAGTACAATATGCCGGTGTACCAGGCACAGTGCGTTCTCCCCTCTCCACAACAAGGAACACGTTAGCAATTTTGACCTTCAGCACCACAAGCTCCTCAATATCTAGGTATCTGCGTTTCTTAAACATAGCCCTATTGCTAATCATGATTTCCTGTGAACCTTGTGCTATTAGTGCTGCTGCTAGATTATAAACGCACAGCTGCTGAAGCTGTTTAAGACAGTGACGGCAAAGCAAGGAACTCCTACCCTCCTGCTCAGACCAGGCAAAAGCTTCAAGTAGTCCTGCAAGTTCTCCAGGTTTAAAGAGGTGCATAAAGTGCTGCCCTTATAAATTTCTTCAAAATAGAATTAAATTTGGAGACATACATTGGATTTGCTTTTACTATTTTCGGTTCCCATAAGAATAAAATCTCTGTGTTACAAACAGCAGGAGAAAAAGAAGCTGTGAAAGGAAATCACGATTAAAGCATTAATAATGAAGCTGACAAATGTATTTTCATAGTATTATTTTGTGCTCCAAAGATAGCTCTAAAAAAGGAGGTCAGCCTGGAATTGGGGCATTGAAAAAATATTGGTTAAAGACAGGAAAGGTCACGACTGTTTATACAGTGCTCCACTTTCTCCATTAAAAAAAAAAAAACAGTTAAAGAGAGATGATTCAGTGCTAGAGAAAAAAAAAAAGCAATGTGTGTGATTGGTGAGCGCTCTCGCCCCATCTATGAAATCATCTACATGCGTGGCTAGATGAACATCTGCTGCATAAAGTCAGCGCTGGTTTCAGTATGCCACAAAACAATTTGGCTTTTGCTTATTTTCTGAGGAATGGTAGGGGAAGAATGTGTGCTATACCGGGTAGCTAATAATGTAGCATTTAATAATGACACCAGTGAGCAAGCAATGCTAATAAAATTCAGGATCTTTGTCTCAAATGCGTTGTTAATCCAACATGATTCAGAAATGGATGAACGGGGGTGGGAAAGTAATCAAGCATACTTGTTTACGTTATTTCCTCTATTCTTTATCAAGAAAACTAAATGCCAGCATGTGATCAGCTCTGACTCCAGCACACAGTACGTTTGCAGAGATTGTTTTAATGGACTGTTCGAACTGATGGCAGAATGATAAAGATCATGCAATAAATGCAGCATATACACACAATATAAATCTGGCCTGTATTTATCAGTGATTAACGATGACAAAGAGTAGTAGCTTATCCAGGAAATTCCATATGCTGCATGGGCCAGATCCTCAGCTAGTATAAACCAGTTTAGCACCAGCAAAGTACTAGCAGTACAGTAGGGACAATCATCACTGCCAAGTTTGATGCTGCACCATGTGTGATAGCCTATGCCAATTATTTAATAAGCTTATTAGGTATTTGCATCTAATTTGCATATAGCCAACTTCCTTTTTGAAAGCCTCCACCACTGCTATGGTAGTGGAAAGCAGCCCCGCTGAACAAAACCTACAGTTTAACTGTTCGGCAGCAGCCAGCGGAGGTTTCCCTAGCCACTCATGTTTCTGTAGTCCCATCCCTGTGACCTATGGACTCATACCAGCTTTTAACTTTTTTAACTCTGCGGATCCAGGTGGGATTTATGCTGATAACCCACAACTGAAATATTATTATCCACAATGTTCTCAGGCACTTCTTCCCCTAATGGAACACCAGTAACATACCTTCAAGGGAGAGATTTGGGAATTTTTTTAGGAAGGTATGTCTGTGGAAGTGAAGGCCGAACTTTTGGAGCCGTCACTCAGCAGACACACCTTATTTCAGTCACTGTACCCCACCCAGTTCCTAAAAAGGCAGCTCTCATCAACCCAAATACCAAGAGCAATAAATCATACGTGCAAATTCACCTCTGTAATGCAATATCTACATTGCAGGATTATTTCAAGGAGTCTTTCAGGATCTTGCCTTTTCCACATTTTTTTTTCAACATGGCCTGGATTGTCAGCCTAGAAATGCACTGCAGAGACCTCCTGCGTCCTGCCAGCAGAGGAAGTGGTGGAGAGCGTCATGCTGTTATCTGCTGGAGAACAGCCCTCTGAGAACAACACCCTTTGCGAATTCGAAAGTTGGGTTTCAGGATTGCCTGGGCTCTTTCTCTGGCTCCAGAAGTAGATTATAATTTAGTGGTTAGAGAAATTATTGTTTGGGTTGACTGCAGGAAATTAAATTCAGAAGAACTCTTTTTGATCCATAGATCCTATCACTTGAGATAAAAGAACACACACTTTAAAAAAAGAGATGTGTAAACCACTGTGCACAGTCTAACCGATGCAGGGATAAAGATCCAGCCTGCATCACGTTGGCTCTGGGAGGCAACATCACAAAGTGCGTAAGAATGAAGCCTGCAGAGAAATATTTGAGAAATAACGGCCCAACTCCTGCAGAATCTTTGCCTGCAAGAGAGAGGAACAGCTGCCCGCTCCCTGAGTTTGGAGTGGGGTTCGTTGATTAACAAGATCACAAAAGGGCACAGGGATGCAACAACCACCCATAGAGGTTGTCTTTGAAAGCCACAGGCTCTTGGCTTGTGGCTCCTTACCCTTCCCGCTAGGTTACAGAGAGAGCACGGAAAGAGCCCTCTCTCAGCAAAGAGCGATCTGATCACCACTTGCAGAAGGACTAAAGCACTAATAAAGCGTGAGCGTCATCTGAGGCTGCTAACATGGAGCAGGTTTGAGGAGGGGCCAGGCTATGATATACCCCTCAGTGAGTAAGGGTATGGCAATCTGACCCAGATGAAAAGCTTGTCTGGGAAGATATCAGAGCGGTGATAACATCCCCGTATGAACGGTTACAGCCGACGTGAACTGAATGTCAGGCAGCATATCAAAGGAATAAAAAAAATTAATTTAAGGTAAATGCAGCAGAGGTTTGCTTCAGCTGGTGCTGAGAATCTCTGCTGCCTCAGTTTCTCTCTTTGGGGCTTTCTAAAAACATCCCACAAACCCTCTCGTCTCAGACTGTTCCTTCTCATCATCTCGTTTAATTCTTCTTCCTTTCTCGTGCTAGTGTTCACTGCGTCCCTTATTCTGGCTCTTCACTCATTCTTAAGGCCAATATTAACACATTTTGGCACTTGCTGTGCAAATACATGCCCAAGGTGTGCTCAGCGTGGTATTAGAAATTCCAGCTCCAGAGCTGCCACTAGCTCTCTCATTGCAGACATCAAATTGCAATACATAATCTTAATGCAAAGCTGTCAACCGGTTACTTCATTATACCTACTGTATAGTATTCCCTGGCCAAAACTATATTAACAATAAAGTTAAGGTAGAGAGCATAGATTAAAAATGTAGATAAAATAAGCATTACAAGAATATTGCAATTATCCCCAAAACAAATGTTAGAAACCCTAAAGATTCAAAGTTCAATCTACACTAATAGATACTCACAGTAAAGTCATCCAAACAACCTCAACCGCAACAAGTAGCGACAGCCTACAATAGACAAGCAAGTTAGCACTACAGCCAACAGGTGTAGCAGCATGAAATATTTCTACAGGTTTAAAGGCATTCTTTCTTTTCCATATGCTTTTTCTATTGCGAACTTACGTATGAACTGTAGATACATGCAGTATTTTTTAGGAGTGTATGTTGTATAGATTTATTCTAAAATAGCATAGGAAATATAGGCAACAGGGTGGTTGCGTTGGATATACAAGCAGCTGTGAAGAAAACCCATGCATCTTAATACTAAGAGACTCTGAAAAAGTTTAGTCCTAGCTATAACGTAATCAGATCACCTGCTCTTAAAATTATGTATATTGTCCCGCATTCACAGAGTTCATGACTATAAAATAGCACACATCCTGAGCGTATAATTGCATGTTAAAGTGTCTGCAGTGTAAATAGCGTACCCTTTAAAAATAGTTACTGGCACACAACTAATTAATAAAATTATTTAGGGTTATTGCCTACATACCAGCAATATTTATTTTATAGAACAGCTTACATTCAGGTTTAACCAGTTTGCAGGCCTCCTGGCTTGCTGCATTATTTTCCATGATAATGTTTGTATCTGGTTTAAGAAAACCACACTGTAAGGAAAAACAAACTACAACACAAAACAAGGCTGGAAATAAACAACACTGAGAGCAAAAATCCAGTCCCGGCTTCATTAAGCCGCATACAGGTACAGGGAAAGAGCCTGCAGCCCATGAAGCTGCAGAGAGGACGGGTGAGAGCTGCTGCTCGGGGGGGGCCGTGGGGCACGCGTGCTCGAGAGCATAGCCGGAGCGCCTTTAAAATAAGTTACACGCACTGTCTTTTCTGGGGCTGGTTGGGAAAGGCAATGTGGCTGGAGGGGACCTGGGAGCTTCCCCCATATCCTGGCGGTCACGGGGAGCCCTTGGCCCCTTCCCTGCGGGTGCTGCTCTGCCCTTTCTCTCCCTCGCCGAGTTCAGCCTGGCAGTTTTGCTCCATTACCCCCCAAACCCCAGCTTAGCTTGGCGCCCGAGCAAAGGTTACGCTGTTTGCCCTAATACTGAATTTCCTTCGTTTGTATCGGTTTAAGTGAAACCCTCTCAATCACTGAACATAATTTAAACATATTGTGGGCCCAGTGAGCGTAAATGGGTAGGTGCCTCGCCGCAGGTGGTGGCAGAGTTGCCTTGGCTTACACTGAAAGCTGAATTTGGCCCAGTATTTTTGCACAGAAAGGCAATGTGTAATGTTACTGCAACGCATTTTCTCTGGCACCGGCTCACCGTTATTGGCACAGGCGCAACTCTTTGATATTGAGTACATGAGTGATTTTTCTTGCCAGCTTTCTATCTGTAACTTTGACTCCCAGTAATATTTACTTGCTGCCATCACTACGTCAGCTTTTAAGCTTCGTTTTACTAGTAGGTCAGCCCTTAAAACAAAGCAAGAGGCGGTGCCTGTTCTAACAAGTCATGACATTATGGGGTGATGCACTCCTGCGTCATCTCTCAGTGACAGCACAGGTGCCATGAGGAAGAAAAGAAAGGGGAGTAGGCTTATGCCTGTATTTACGAGACGGCACAAGCTCACATTTTCATCATCATCCCTTTGAGCAGAACCCCATTCACAGCTCCGCAGAAAGAAAATGCAGTAACACTGCAAAGCAGTCAATAAAATTAGTTGGAGGAGGGGCTGCTTTTTGGAAGGGGAGGGGGAAAACGGGAAAAAGTGATGAAATACCAGATTTTACCTGCTACGTCTTAAATATTTTAAGACATTAAAGGAGGCAGGTTTCATACCAACAGTTTGCCCGTAAACCACAGGAACCGACTTGTACTCTAACTGCAGCTTGTCAACTGCAAGGTATTTTCTATCAAAACATCAACAAGTGTGATTCAGCCTGTAGGGCTGACTGTATGAATCCTACGTAATTTATTGCCTCCATTCTTCTCCTTGCTGATGTACTAATATTAGTCTACTGATTTTCAATAGTACGCAGCTAAAGCAGCGCCTCCTTGAGAGCCTAATAATAGAAATAGTACTCTAACAATATTAGAAATAATATTTCTAATAGAAACACGCGTGCTGAATCAAAAAGGTGCACCACTCCCTACCTGCTGCAAAAAGCACGTGCCTCCAGTGGGACAGGATTGGCGTGGGGGAAACAGGGAGGATATTTGGCTCTCCACGTGCATGCGCTTTGCTCACCAGGCTGTTTCCCACCGCAGCTGACTCGGCTGTGCTCCCGCGGCCCCTCGTTCCCGTGCCCCTCGTGCTCCCCGCAGGCTGCAGCCTTGGCCCGGGAGCCGCCCGGCCAGATGGTGGATTAGCCCTTGCGTGGGTTCAGGGAGCCGATCCAACGCGTCCTTTGGCAGGGAGCTGGCTGGAGCCACCGCGGCCACGCTCGGCCTCGCTGCGGGACGGAGCGCCCTGCGCGCCTCGGCTGCTGCAGCGGCTGTGCTGGGACGGGGCTGCGCTCGGCCTGCTCCTGCGGACGGCCTGGTAGATACAGGCGGCAACAGCAGTACTAAGCGCTGGTACTGCTAACTGTGAGCTGCACCTTCTCCGAAGCGTCGCACCAAGGGGCTAAGCTAGACCCTGAAGGAGGGCGATCCAGAGCCAGGGCTGACAGGCACGGCAGAGCGCATCCGGCAGTTGCCCCGGACCCGATCCGACGCAAGAGTTGGCCTGCGTCTACAGGGCTGACGATCAAGCAGCCATTCCCAGCCCCTGCTAAATTAAACAAAGGCAGCTAATTTTGCAATTTAAAAGTGATACACCCAGCGAGGCTTTCCTTTGAGTGCTCCCCAGCAGCCTGCCCTACTTTCTAAAGGTTGTGGGGATGCTATAATGAAAGAGAGGCAAATATTTCATCACACCAGGACATCTCCGCAAAGGCGTTATTTCTGAAAATTGCCAATAGTCGCTCAGGGCTGTTATTGCGAGCGGTGCTCAGGGCCAGCAAGATGAGGGTCCCGGGCGGCCAGGGGGAGGCTGCCGGTTTGGTTCCCTCGCGCTACTTGTTTGTCCTGTATCCACTGAGTCCAGGATGTTCTTTGCAGGTCAGATTGTAATCGGGGCTGAATTATGAGCAATAGCATGTACCTGGAAATGTCAGCGGAGATACATGATTATGCATGCTGTGTGCCTGAGATTAGGGCTTGGCCCCAGACCAGGGGTGAAGAAATCAGACCCTACCCAGGAGTTAAGAAACTTGCTTACATTTGTTGTGTACTATTTTAAACATAAGAACAAAGAGGAAAACACTCTGCACTGATCTTCGCTGATGTGGAAAATCAGACCGAGACAACTATTTACGTTTCACAACACGTAAGACTATCTATTACTTTAGGATGGCAGTCACACCGAGGCTGTTGTGCAATATGGCTTCATAAGTACTTCTGCAAACCTACACGCTTAGGTACTAAATCAACTTAAGCTTCCCCACGTTTACTACAGCAAGTTCATTTTAGCACTAAAATAGTCTATGGCACTGTTTGTCCCATACTCATTTAACACTTTTCCGCCAGTCATACACCGAGCTGAGCTGAAGGCTGAGCACTGCCGACATAAAGGCAATGATGCTGTAGCCAAGAAGAGGGTCTTCCCACAGGTTTTAGATGGGAGGAGAATAAAGCCTCAGAGCTTCCAAAAAGATTTAGGTGGGAGCACTTGGTGGGAAACACTTTGAGACACAGCAGGATGTGGCCCTTGGGCACCCCACTGACATGTCTTAAAAGCAGATAGCTGTGGTGAATCTCAGCCCTGCAGAGGGAGTTTCCAAGGCACAAGTAGCAATCCGGGCCTCAACTCTGATTAAGGATAAGTGCAAGCCAGATGCCTGGCTTTGAAACATTGCTGGGCAAAGCGACATCGAGCTGTTCTAAAACTAGGTGCCGAAGTTGGGCTCTTACGGCAACAATTAGTTGCTTACATAAGTGACCTGATTTTTCAAATGTGCTGAACATCCAGCAGTTCCCATGGACTCCAATTAGGGCTGCTGGCTGCTCAGCAGTTTTGGAAATCAGACCATTTCTTTGGATGCCTAAATATGGACTCAGGAACGCTGGCTGTAGCCACTCCAGCTTACAGATTGTGGTCATGCTGTTTCTGCAGCGGAGGCAACCCCAAATTAAGATGAGCAGAGTTAGAAGTCCTTTTCGAAAAAGGACCGGCCTGCACTTTGAATAGCTGCCTAGTTTGTTAATAATATTAACACATTGAATAGAAATTCATGTATCATTTATTAATAATTGTCTTTAAGATAAAACAGGAGTGCACATGTACTTCATCCTTTGCTATTTGCAGTTCTACCTGCATGTGCAGAGAAGCCACAGAGCACCACAAATTGATTTTAGAAAACTGTCCATTTAGTCTGTTTCAGTTGCCCATCACTAAATACCGCGTACTTTACCAGGGGGAAGACTTGGACTTCCTTTCATTGCAAAGGAAAGAGGACAGTGACAAATAAAAGGACTAGTAGGCAATGGTCAGTGTTGAAACTTGTTCTCAGGTTGTTCTGCAAGACTTCCTTCCCTTCCCTCCCCTCCTCCTCAGCCTCCACAGACAGAAATGCTTGAGGTGACAGGGAACAACATACTTCAGAAACAGCCTGATAATTACAAAACAATTTTGCATTCCCATTCAGACTTCAGCAGAACCGTAGGAAGCTTTTGTTTGCCATAAATAATATTTAATGAGCATCTACGAGTCAGGTTAGTCAGGAGTGAAAGTGTGCAAGGGAAGTACGCTGCACAATCTGAATTTGCTGAGGTTCCCGAAACACTGCTGTACATTAGACACGCTCTGAAGTTTGTTATGGCTATTTGTATCTCTGTTCCTTTAGCAAGCCTTTTCTAAGCACCTCTTGACTTCCCAGCCACTCTGCCAGCTCTCCCACCATTATCTGTTTAGTGTGTCTCCACATTACACTGGAAACATGAACATGGGGTTGTCAGCCAATCCCAGCTGTCTGAACAGTGCTCTTGCTAGAGTACTTGGCTTAAACTCCTGTATTTTGGCCCCCAAAATAGGCACACTTGGTAGATTTGATGTTAAATGAATTACTAACACTGGCTTTCAGCAAATTTCCTGTAAGGCTTTTACATTGATTTATTCTCTTGGCAAGATTTTTCTAAGTTCTGAAAACATATTCAGATATGATCACTAACTTATGTAACACTTACAGAGAGCATGGCAAAGAGTATGGAAAAGGAGCTAATTTTCTTTTGTATAGCTGATAGAATCATATAACTATACGTTTGCCCATAACCCGTTTGCATGCTGATTCCTGTCCCTGTAATCTTAATGTAATTATGTAGACTCTACACCATGACTCACAGAGGAAACTTCAAAGACAATGAAGCTCATTCATTTGTGCCCTATGTATTTCCCAAATTTAAACAGGAAAGTTATCATCACAGCATCCCCCAAGGGGAGCCCGGGTGATAACAGTTGCCTTCCCTTTCACTGTAACTACTGTTGGTAGTATTAAGTAACTTTCTTTTAAACATTCCAGAGGGGTTAATACATTATATTATAATATATACCCTTACAGAGAGCAAAGGGATCCCTGCTCACCTCATATAATAGATTTCCATTGACTAAAGACAATTCATTCTTAAATATATTTCCTTTGAAGTGACAGGGACATTTCATAGCCTGTAACAGCCATTTTGCACAAACACCCCTTTGCTCAGGAGAGCTTTCCCTGCGGTACTGTAGGCAATGTTACTTGCAACACTATTTCTCCCTCTTCTGTTTTCATTCCCCCAAAGGTCTAAACACCAAAACTGCATCTTCTGCAGGTGTTTCTTTTAAAGAAATTTTAAAAAGAAATGCTTTTCTGGAGTTGGCTGACATAAACCTGAGTTCTCAGAGAAGAGCTCTGGCATTCAGGTGTTTGATCCTCCAGATGGAAGGGTCTGGGCACACTAGAGAAGAATTAGCCATACAGGCTGCTCAGAAGCTGTGTTGCAAAAGCTTTGAAAAAAACTCAGGATGTATACTTCAGAAAGAGGAAAGATTTTGGTTCCAGTGCAGAGCAGAGCTTACTTTTTCAGAACAGGAACATTTCTGTACTTTTTTCCTTTGGGCTTCTGTCCCATCAGTGCACTGAAGATGTACAAAGGAAGGAGAATCTTCTTCTAAGAAGAAGATGAGAGAGAAACTCACCACTTTCATATGACACCAAGCAATTGGACTAGAAATCTGGAAGATCCAAAGATGCCACAGGCATGCCTAAAACTCATTGGTAAGGTGCTGTTCCCAGGTAGGTGGCAATCTTTAGAGATTGAATCTGTGACATCTGAATTTAAAAGGCACCTCCACTCCTTGAACTATCCTCACCTATTGCTCATCCACCCCTACCTCCACCCTGAATCCCATTGCAGTACTGTTGGTTCAAAGAAGGCCACAGCTGAATCAAATTTCCACAATCTGGCAATTAGATAATAGAGAGGCATCAGGTGCAAGTAGGGCCTATGTCTGTGTGCAAGAAAGATTTTATCTGAACTTTTATTAGAGGACTTGAAAACCTATTAATTACAAAACTCCTGCTTCTCCAATTCCTGCACAGATCAATGTACTTAACTTTTATAACCATATTAATTAAATATAATTCCAGTTATTGACTCTTCAGAAATAACTAGGTCGCCCAAACACAACCCAATAAAATCTTTCTGCCCAACAATTGCTATATATTCGCTCTGTAGATAATATAGGTATTACCGCCACCCCTCAAAAAAACACCTTAATGTTGTTCTTCTAAAAGATGACAAAGTCAAGGATTTAGGAAATCCTAGCATTAAGGCTGCTTATGTAACCTTAATTCAACCTCTATCATACATACGTATTGTGATCATGTATAGCGACACAGTTGCATACAGACAGACCTCTGCCTCATTCTATACTTAGGAAGGACAGTGCTCTGTAAGTGTTTAATATTTCATTTTCTCCTTGTTCAATATGCTATTGCCTAATGCCTTATTCATTGAATGCTATTCAAGCCTGCTCTGAAAAAAAGAATATAAAATTTCCTCAAGGGCTTTTCTGTGGTGCTTGCCATGATAGTGCTGGAGTGATACACAGATGTTAATGAATCATTTCACAGGTTGGGAAGAGAGGCAGAGATATTCAAAGTTGGTAAGCAATTTCAAATATCTAGAATCTGTTTCTTTTGATTATTTAGTAATGTATTTTCAAATCCCAGCTTCCACTAACTACAGGTGCAGCTGTGAGTATTCTGCATTCCTGCAACATGCTCCTACAGCCTCAAATCAGAAAGCCAGGAGAGCCAAAATAGTGCTCAGCTCTGAGAAGTCATCTGGAAGTCACCTAGTTAGGGCTCTCTCCTGGGACAAGCCAGGTTTATGAATCTGGTCTGAATCAGCATCTAAAGTGAATGTCTCATCGTGAAGATTGCCGTCTGGGCTTGCAAAAAGTTTTGTCAAAACTGGGATATGTACATGGGTGTCTTGATTTTGATAGATTGGCACTTTCTGACAAAAACATTGTGTGGAAAAATTCTCAAACAGCTTCAGTTGCAGCGAAGACACACCAGGAAACCAAATTAAGGTTGCCTCAGCAACGTTCATTTTTTGGTAGTTCTTAGCTTTTTGAAAGCTTTAGAGTGCATCCTTAATAATCTTTTAACACTGCGCATGTGTGCAGGGTAGTCCTCTATCAGTGAATGCAGACATGCTCGTTTTTCCATTTGTGCATGCACATTGATGTGTTTGGAGACAGGGTGCTATGTAGCCTACTAGCATTCTTATTTTCATTTATACACTGAGATTAGGCAGTGTAGAAATAGTATATAAACATGCAGATAATCTGTTACTTCTAGTATATATATTTTTTTAAGTAAAGGCAAGAAACTGCTTCCTTCCAGTTTCAGCTTCAACTGGAGGATCTGATTTTCACTGCTATAAACAAATATATAAAAAGACAATAAAAAGACTTCCAAAACATATCTGCATTTATTGTTGTTGCCATATTATTTGCAGCTCTAGATAGGTTTCTAACTCAAATCTTCATTCAGAAAGGATATTACGAGAGACTAGGGGGTGAGGAAGACTGTATAATGCAAATAGGCTATACTTTTACCATAGATGTTATTCAACCAGAATTTTAATAAAGCCACCAATTGTATCACATCAGTGCATCCTCTTAAATCCCATGGAGATTTTCCTAAACAGAGCTAAGCCATTTGCCTCAAACATCTTATCTATTTCTGTCACTACACAAATCCCCTAAATATTTCAGTCACTGCAAGGCCAACCAAAATGGTAAATTATCTCGTATACTAAAGGGAAAACTGTTGAATAGCATTAGGTTTGGATCCTGCTGAAAATGAGGCTGCTGGGATTGAAGACAACTACAGAAAAATCAGAATTATAAGGAGTATCATCCCCATCCAACAATTATATTGTTGCCTATTGGTAGCATTCCTTTATACTTCTCCTTGTTTTTTTTTTTTTTTGTCTGATGAGGTATTCTGCTATTTTCATAACCACATGTTGAAAGAGAGCTGACAAAGGATGGCCTCACCTATTTTTCTTTGTAATGGAAATGTTTGCAGACAGGTCACCAGAGGCTACTGCAGCTTTTGGAAAAGCTGACAGTAATACAATGAAAGTATTTCTGAAACCTAAGGTCGCCACTACTGTACTTTTACTTCTACATTTTACAATGTCAAAAGCTTTTCTTAGCATTCCTCAGCTAGTTCTGGAAGCAGGGACTTTTATTAGACAGATGGTTTAACCTGGGAATAAAGCTAGAGGCACCCGGGGACAAACCCAAGTGGCTCAGATAAGGTTCAAATTCACTCACAAACTTATTCATAAAATTTGACAACGAAGGACACATCCAGAGAACAATTAGCTTCTGCCGCTGCAGGAATTATCTTTCTAATGAAACAGCCAGAGCGTTAGCTATGGTCCCAGGAACCGACAAGTCATAATGATGACATCAGCCTGCAACAGGAGAACAGAAAGAAACGCATAAAAAGGATTAGCATCCTCCCTTACTCTCTAGGATTGTTATTGTGGTTTGTGGTCCTGTCGAGCTGGTAACACAGCCATTCAGTTGTAAACTTTGCCACCACGGGCTGCTTTTTCTTTGAGACGTCCTTATCGGAAAAAGGCATAAGGGTCCTATTTTCAGCAAAAATCCCTGGTTCTGTGGGCTTTGCCACAAGCTTCTGTGGGCGATTTGAAGCTTAATGGTGAGTCAGGGAGCAAACACGGCTGAGCCTCTGCTAACAGGGAGCGGGCTCTCGAACGCAGACATTTATTGACATGTACTTTCAAAGCACCTATGGTTGCTTGCTATTAAGTGCAGAAGGGACACTTCAGTCACAGTAGGCCGATTGATCTTTCCGAATTCGACCTTATTTACACAAGTAAACGGGTTGCTGGCAACTCGGTGTAAAATGGACTGTTTTGTCAGATCATGCCTTGGGTCTGCGGCACCCCTTTGGGAAAAGCCTGGGGGTACACCTCGAAATGGTCATCTCTTCGGGCCGACCACCGCCACCACCACAGCTCCAGGTCCCAGTGGCACCTCTACCACATTAAACATTACCCACTGCACTTTGAATACTTTGACCTTGTCCTCACATCCTAGCTGCTTCCCCAGCTAAAAGCGGCCGGTGTGCTGCCCTGCTCCTCTGTGATGCGAGGAGGTCCAGGCTTTTCCATCCCATCTCCTCCCCGCCTAGCCTTGCACCTGGCTTGCAGCCTCTGTCCCAGGATAAATACATGTGTCAGGGTGGCTCTGCTTGCTGCTGGTTTAGCAGAATTGCTCGCTATTTGCCTGAGACTCACCTTGAGAGCCTCAAGCTTGGAGAGTTGGCACATTACTGTCAAACACTTCCCGCTGCCATCCCTGTCTTTGTTTTCATTGATGTCTAGTACTTTTTAAGTGCTAGCTCTGCCCTGTTACGATCAGATGTCAAGTAGGACATCGGTGTGGCAGTGCTGTCACAGAGCAAAATGAACGGTCTGTTTCCGGTTTGGCAGCACCCAGTAGCTTGTGCAGGACTGGAAAAGTTTGCACCTTAAGAAACAAGCGCATGGACAGGATGCGTGGCCAAACACATACATCCTCTTAGCATCTAGATTTTAAGATCCGGTTACAACTGTGCTAAGAGACATGCATATTTTCCGATGAGCTGCCTCCGTGCTGCATGGATTTGCAAAATGGAATCAGAGATATTCAAAATACCCTGCTGGGCTTGTTAAAGTGGCTGTCATATTTGCATGTCGTATTTGCCTGCCTGCAAGATGGAAGTTGAAAAAATTAAAATTGTTCTCTCTCGTACCATGACATGGCAATATCAGATTTTTTACCTGTTCTGAATCAAAACTTGGTCTCAGGAGGAAGGGGAGGAACCTTCCCCGCATGGCCTTCGTCACACCTTTTTGGACCTCTCTTGAAAGCTGACACCAAAATGTGGTTATATGGGCTGGGCACATTTTTTTTCCTGAAAGAGGTCAGAAGAGTGAAATCCCAATTTCCTCTGCCTTCCCCATGGAAAGAGGCCACAGCATATTTGTGCTGGGCTGCACTCTGAATGTTTATGCTTTTCTTGGGAAATTTCTTTCATTTTCTCCTTTAAACAATCTATGACATTTTCTGGAAAGCGAGCACAGCAGTAGTATGCTCAGATCAACTTAAAAAGCCAGAGGTTCGCACAGACCTCTGGACAAAGGTCTTCTGCTTCGCAGTTTTAACCCTAAGTTAAAGAGGGACATCTAACACCAAATTTTGTTTTGTTCGGTTTGCAGTTGTTTAGGAAGCCATGGCAGGCTCTCCTCAAAGGGAACCTGAGTAAAAGATAAGGAGGAGAAAAGAATGTAATTTCCATACAACCAACCTACACATACATGCACAGAGTGTATTTTACAAACATGTTGCTCTGACTAGAGCCAACTGGGTATTGAACCCGAAGGCTCCTCCTGATCTAGGCAAGCAGAAGGAAGGAAACGGGACAGGTTTGGTGTCAAGATGGGCATGCACTAGCCCAATGGGCAAGGGGAGCCACAGCAACCTCAACTTTCCTTCTGGGGTGAGGCGATTCTGCAGCATTCCTGCCACGGGGCTCTTTCTCAACACTGTAGCTGAGCCACAAGCACAGAAAACAAAGCTGTAACCGCTAGAAAATGCAGTAGTGTTGTTGCCAGGTACTGCTCAAAGCCACTTTAAGGTTGATACTATAGAAAACATTGCCGTTTGTTTGAAAGAAAAAAAAGCACACTGTACCTGTATGTAAAAAGCTAATTGAAGTCAGCAATAAAAGAAGGATTAGCTGATCCGTGAAGTATTTACTGAACTCCCCTAGCTACGGTATACAGTTTCCTTGAATTTAATATCTTAATTGCATCCACAGTTTCTTTGGGCATGAAATGAGAATGCAAGGCTGCTGTATCCCCCAGTGTGCCGGTTGCAGTCAGCTCTGAGTCAGTGTACCTCCCGTCTCTTCATCTAAACCTTGTGGTACAGAACCAGTCTCAGATGCAGAAAGAAGTCAAGAAATACATTATTAATACTTGAAGATGTTCACTATGTTCAGCCTGAAGCCGCTCAGGTACTGTCACAAGTTGCAGGTGGAGCAGATCTGTCTGCTCGCCAGGGTTATCTCCTCTCCTCCCCCTCACAGTTTCAGTTCCTTGCTTTCTGTATTTTTGCCTTTACATTTTTTTTCCTCCCCCCGTTCGTGGCGGAGGCTGTAGCAGCGATGATCAGACGAACACAGGTCTTCCTACATCACGGTCTGGATGACCAGAAACCCCGAAGGTTTGCTGGAGTCTACAAAAGTCCTGGAAGTCTGCATTTGGGCCACTGATTTCTGATGCTGCCTTTGACTAATTACTCCACGGCTTAAAAATAATTTTTTTTTTTAATAGGATCATAAGGAGTTAAAACAACTATTCCCTCAATATGGGCTGTGCAAACACCATGACTAAAATTCAACCTGAACAATTTTCATTCTAGTGGCACCTTCTACTCAAAAATTTCAAACCACTTTGCAGAACACTAATGAAATAACAAAGAGTCACATCAATCCTTGGAGCTTAATAGAGTTTACTCTTATTTGCAGATGAAGATGAGACACCACAACTGTAAGTAATTTGCCCAGATTTTACAGCCCAAGACTGTGGAATGCTGTCTGTAAAGAAACGTTGTCTAAAATGGCAGTAGACTCATATGCCTCAGAAACTGTAACTCACGCTCATTTATTCATGCTTAAATCTCAGTTTAGTCCTGACCATCTATCACTGTTACGCAGGTTCGAAACTACAGATCTCCAGAACTAGGCAGGTCTCCATCTCAGTTTATCCATGCTGGGTTCTTCTCTGCTTCAGAATTAAGTCCATACAGTTATTTTTAGTTACCAATCACTTCAAGCAACAATATGTTTCAAGTGTTCTTATCACCACCCAGATGCCATTAAAATGGCTCTTCAACTATTTGATTAGTGACTGATGAATCTCAAAAACTTGCAGAGCAAAACTGTTTGACAACATCAAAAATTAATAAAAGCAAGTCTCTCATCCAATTCACAAAGAGAGCTTTCTTTGAAAAAATAATAAAGCAGACTTGACAGCTTTGAAAGCAACAACAGCAGTAAGAATGCTAAGATGCAACAAAAAAACAAGAACCGAGTCAGCTAATATTGAGGCCACCAGGCTAAATTTACACGCTGCACAAAGATTATATTTCTCCACCCAGAGAAATACCTGTCTTGCATCACTCTTGACAGGGAAACCCCTCCCAGTTTAGATGCAGTGGCTTAGACAGGAGCCAGAAATTCTGCATGAGGAAATTAGGCAGGTAATTAAATATTTGCCAATAGCAGAAAAAGCTACCGGCACAGATGGACTCCCAGCTGAGATTTTTTAAGCTTTTGGAAGTTACACCTTCTCCTGAGCTCTTCAGCATCTTTAATGATGTTTTTAAGTCAAGGGTAGTTAAAACTGAATGACTCTCACATAAATATTGCCACCTTGAAGGAAGGTAAAGCAGCAAACATGCTGCCATTTGCCATGCCATTTTGATATCAAAAATACTTTCAAATAATTTGGCAAACGGTTTGGAAAACTGCATAAAGCTCTGGATTAGGGGAGATCAGGTTGGTTTCATTGCTGGCGGGCGGATACCGTCTGACAGCCCATGGATCGAGGCAGTACAAGAATGAAAGTGACATCATTAAATGCCACAAAAGTTTTTTGTCACAGTCAGTGAGGGGGATTATTATAAGCGCGAAAGCTAATGGAGGAGGAGGAGCATTGAACTGCTGGAGCTATGAGATCAAGACAATCACTTTTCATGAAGGAAGAATTTCCACCCTTTAGCAGGGTATGTAGGCAACAGTGACCTCTCGCTTCCACCACTGCTTTTCAGCATATTAGGAAAAGGCGAGCCCAGCGGGTTCAGATAGCCATATCTGACGAAACAGCAATCACAAGCTAATCCAAAGGAACGGCAAACTGCATCCATAGAGGCGTAACAGGTAGGTTAAATTTAAGCTTTGAAAAATCTACTGACAGATATCTACTGGTAGCTGACAGAAAGGTTAAAACTGAAGAATAAGCAAGCTGCCTTTCCACAGCATTAGCACAGGACATGAGCATGTCCATAACCCTAACACCTGACATAGCAAAACTTCTCCAAATTGTTTTAGGCTGATGTTATCCCAAATACAAAACCACACTGGTGACTAACTCACTGACTATCTGGCAAGTCTATATTGGCTGGATGCAACCGACGCTGTCTGCATGACCGTATCCTGTGCACACTCGTAGCCCTGAAATATTTTTAAGAGGCTAAAATAATTTTTAGACGCTCAGAATTGGTAAAGGAACATACCAAACTAAGTTTGCTAAGCCACCCAGAGCTCTTTGATTACCTCGCTTTAACAAGCAAGGAAATCCACTGGTGGGATTTGCAATACATCCCCCAAAATCTGTGAGAGAGAGTCAGGTGGGCAATAAGCTTGCCATCAGGTGCTTAGGTACTGAACTCAAGTTACCTCAGACAAATCTCTGCAGGTGACATGGGCGATACAGTTGACTGCTACGAGTGCACAACACACCCCATTTTAGACACTCCAATTTCAGTTCTTCCAGACTCTCACCAGGCCCGATACAGATAATGCGCCTCTGCTATTCTGTTACACAAAGTTCGAAAACATGTAATATAGCACAGACAGCATTAACTGGCATTTTCAGAGGAGCCTAATGGAATTAAGCACCCAAATCCTGCGAACTTTTCTGCCTAACTCCAGTAAGCTCTAAAAATTCCAGCAATTTGTACAATCACAGAGACGAAAATGACTTCGTTTTCCCAGCTTCATTTAAAATCGCACCGCACTTCAAACACTTCAGTTATAACTCTAAGCTCTTAAAGTATAAGAAGAATTTTACAGTCATTCTTTCTGCATTTGATCTGGGGCAAGAAGATGCTAAAGGTTAAATCATAAACATTACATAAGCTACAGCTCAATCCAGGCCTAAGGAAAACTATCAGCACCAATATAAAGATACAACGGGGATATCCAGGAATTCTTATCAAAAACAAAGAAAGAAAATGCCTTTAAGTCAAGTCTTTTAACTTGTTTTATTTTACTTTTTTGGGATCAAAATGCACGAGGCCAACTCAGAAGGTTTCTGGTCCCACCTCTTCCTTCTTGCATTAACCACAGGGGCCAACAGCCTCTCTAACAGCAACCCCCAGTTCCCCAGTCATACTAAGCCTTCTTTTTTTTTCCGCTAAATAGGAAAAAGCAGGCCTCCAAAGTACAAGAAAATCCATGGGAGGGAGAAAAGTCAGTGGACTTTGAGATGTTACAAATCACTTTTGATAGAGGTTAGGTATTTGTTTAAATTTAATTTGAAAAAGTTGTTATTGCACACCTCTCTGAAAGGGTACAATTCACAGGTCACACGCTGAGGCAAAAGGGTGATAATGAATTCTGTGGATGCTCCAAGGGCGTCATTTCAAACCACAGCAGTGAACTTAATAAGCCTGATACAGAAGACAGAAGTTAATTATATGAGTAAGAGGAGGAAAGGCTTTTGATAAGGAAATTCCCATTGAGCTTTGGTCCCTAGATTGGGAGAGGGTGGCTTCCTCGTCTAGTTTTTTTCTAATAGTGAAAGAAAAATCATTACCAGTTACTAATTCAGCAGTACCACAACATCTTTCAAAATAATTTACTAAGATGTCTCACTGGCTGCTGGAGAGAGTATGTGCTGAAAGGTATCTTCATGCATATTTGGTAGACTCAGCCAGAGCATATGGACATTAATTGAATGTTTAAAATGATGTAATATTGGCTAAAAGGTGAAATTATCGCTTCCTACAGTAGTATTATAACAAGACTCATAAGTATACGCCATAATAAGAAATGCCTTTAGCACGAAAATGTGAGTAATAAGCCTAATTTTACTAATTCTGGCGAGTTAGCACGTGTGCTTAAAACCTGGACACATAGATGGCACTTCGTAGTTTTCTCCTACAGCAGAAAAAGATTAGAACCATAACCAAACTTCCTCCAACATTTTGATGAGACAGTAGCAAATGGCTTTCTTTGTGGCCATATGGAACGAGTTTGCATTAAACAGGAGAAAAATGTACAGCACGCCTAGAAGCGACTTATCCTGCCACTAAAAGAGCCATGCACATAAACACATGGAACAGCATGATGATGTCTACGCTACCCAAACCTTCGAGCAAGTATTAAAACACAGACGGCCCTGACTCACAAAGAGCAAAGCAAAGGCAATAACCCTGCACCATGTCTGAGTAGCTTTAACTGGAGTTATAACTGGCTGTAAAGAAGATATCAACCACACAAGCAAAATCTTAGGATTCGACACGTTACAAAAATTCATTTGTTCCTAGTGGCACAAGCAGTAATGTTTTGTTCTTCTGCCTTGCTTTTCTTTTCTTTTCTTTTCTTTTCTTTTCTTTTCTTTTCTTTTCTTTTCTTTTCTTTTCTTTTCTTTTCTTTTCTTTTCTTTTCTTTTCTTTTTTGTTTAAGATTTGGGTGTGGTTTTTTTTTTAATAAATCTAAAGACGTACACAGGAAAAGGAAAAAAAGGTCAAACACCCAACAGAGGTCATGTTTAAAAATCCATCGCTCTCATAAGCCAGTTACTGCTTTTCCCTCTGTGATATGCAGCTCTGTCTTCCAAATAAGATATTATTTGTAATTGTTTCACTTTGGCCCGCCAACTCAGAAAGCACTCAGAGAACTCCAGTGCATCCCTCAGGCGTAATATTTATTTCCGGCATCCATATAGCTTGTGCTTTCTCTATGGAAATATTCCCAAAGGCTCGCGGCCCAGGTCTTTTTCACCGTTTTCACTCGAAAATATTCAAAACCATGGTAGGAGGCGACAAGAAGAGTCGAAGCGGACGAGAAGGCAGCTCTCGCGACAGAGTCGCTCTCGCAGCCCCGCAGCCCAGCATGGCAGCGGTGGGAGCTCAGAAGTGGGGTAAAATGCTAGCAAATGTCCCCACGCATCACCGATTCCGATTTTCGTTCAGCTTCTGGTTCAGTCGGGACTTGCGAGCCTCCTCTTTAGCACTGCATCGTCTTTGAGAGTGAGATGCAGGGTTGTCTTTTTTTTAACAGCTTTTTCTCATTTGCGGGCTCTGTTAAAGCTGAACCGGCGAGGCAGGAAGGCGGCGGGCACGGCTGCGTAGCGGCAGCCAGCGCCTGAGCTGTGCGGGTCTGCTGCCTGCGTGCCGGCAACGCTCATACCCGCTGCTCTACTTTACCGACCACTACACAAAGCACATCAGCTCCCCTCGAAAATTTTTAAATAAGCCCCATCATGCCTTGTCCCTCGAGCCCTCGGAGCACAAGCAGGGGCCCGGGGATTGTTCACAGTCCAGCCAGGCAGGGCTACATGGCCAAGGGAAGTTTAAGGAGAAGGTTGAACTGGAATGAGGAGGAGGCTTTGTGCTTAAGCTTTTCTCCTTGGCTGATAAATATTCCCTGGAAATTAGCAGGTTACTGAAGGAACCCAATATTCCTTTTTTTGCAGTAGTTTCCACCTTGGTCAGCATGACCTTCTTGCTTTCCATGTGGTGTCCGACAGAAACACGTGAAGCAGGGTATTGGTATTCCCAGGGGGAAGTGGCTTCTCCTGCGTCTAAGCGCTGTCCCACAGCTAAAAGTTTTTGAACAGTAAAAATCAAGCTGTTCGCCCCAGGGGGATCTGGATGCCAAGTGAGCCCGTTCTCTGGCATTATCGTTGTCTCTTCCCGAGCAATGAAATCGGTCTTACAGATGGGCACAGGCAGCAGGGACTGGTTTTCCCGGGCCAGAAGCGTCCCAAAGCAACTCCGAGCCATGGCGAGAGGTTTCCAGGAGGCAGCAGGAGCGACGCGGTTTCTCTCCCTCCTCACGGTAGCCCAGTAGCCCATAGCTCACACTCTGGGGGCAGCATGCCCGTCCCCCCCTTCCCAGACTCGGAGGACAGGAGGCCGAGAGCCGCCGTGCCCTGCAAGCCTGTCCCCGCCAGCTGCCCGGCTCCACCGGAGCTAAGCAGGGAGCAAGCGCACGGCTGGGGCACGAGCAAGTCCCCGTCTGGCTGCCTTACTAAAAAGAGACTCTCACACTGAGTTGTGTATAGACAATCGACAAAGGACCCTAAAAGCAAACCTCATTTCACACGTTGCTCTTTTTTTTTTTTTTTCCTCCAACTTCTTTTGTTCCCTTTTGGGCTCTCACAGATAAACACAGCATCTGAGATGTGAACGAGCTTGGACCTAAACTGGAGGTATTTGTAGAGTGCCTTCACTGTCAAGGCTGCAAAGAAATTCAGTGCGGAAACAGACAGCAACTAACCTTAGAGAGAAATTCTTTTTAGCCTCTGTGCTATTCACTTACCTTTCATATTTGCTTCTGATACCCCAGAATCCATCACTAGTTGTCATAGCTACCAAGGGGGCAGATTTTCAAAGTTAAGTGCACGCCAACATCTATCCAACAGAAAGATAAAGTGGGTCTTAAATCTGTAGTTCTTTTCACCAGGAGTTAATGATGCAGCCAATTTAGGCATCACAAGGCACACAGGCATTTAAAATATAATGATTTAGAGAAAATAAGTCATGACAAGGCAATTTTAAAAATGTGCTTATAATCACTAAGCCAACCCAAAGCAAATAAAAACAATCATTTCACAAAACTGAAATGTGTGCCACAAGAATGTACTGCTGGCTGATGTTTTCAAAGGACTTCTATTGTTTAAAGTAGCTGACGTTGCCAAAGGATACAATAATTTTATTACGTTGGCTTAATGCACAGTAAACTTCTCTGTGCACCATAAAATGGAGAAAAACTGCAGGATCTTAAAAAGAGGCAAAATCTGCAAACTGAAACATCTCAGCTGCATGCCTGGCTGTGAATCAGTCCAAAGGCAGTATTAAATAAATTACCTATATTTTACCAAAGGTCCAACACCTACCTATTTGTTTCTACCATTAATTAGCTACAGACAGCTACAACAGCAGAAGTTTGGGGATCTGTGCTTAAGGTTAATTGCAAAAGGCATGTAACATTAGACAGCTAGTCACAGTGAAAAAAGGGAAGACAAGATTAATCAACGGGGTTAGATAGAAAAATTCTTTACATGTAATTGTAAGGAGCAACTGTGCTTTAATTGTAGCATTGAGAGAATATGTCTTTCAAATGCTAAATTATTCATCGTGTTAGATACTTGAATGATCTTTTCTTAAATCCTCATGTAGGAGGTAAAAAATCTACAGGCAATACTTAAGGGAAGATACTGGAGGAAAATTTATATGAAAAATTTAAAAGTCTCTCATCTGCCTAGACTGACAAATAGTAAATATGAGACGAGGGGGGAAAAAAAAAGAAAAGAAGGAAAAAAAAACTTAAGGGAGAGCTATGATTTAAGCAGCCTGTTTCTTAGAACAACAAATAGTGAGTCATCATAATAGAGAAAGAATTAGTCATTCTTTGCAGTGCTACAGTACGTCCCCTGCGTGAGTTATGCAGAAGGCACGTAGAATACGGACTAGACTCTAAATCAGGACATAAATGGCTGATTTTTAACAAAGATTCAGAGAACAATCCATCAAAGGCTGAAATCCCTTGCATTACAGCACTCTATATACCGCAGCATCACGGCATCAATAGAATATAAACTGGATTCAGGCAGGCAGCTCAGAGACGCATTTAGTTACAGAGCCCAAGCCTGACATCTTTGCTCAGGCAAAGTTACCATGGATTATACTGGGAGAGCTTGCCAGAATGAGGATGACAAGACCATGATTAGGCATTCTCCGCAGAGAAGACAGTCGACTAGCGGTTTACACCGTCTAGCAGGATTACATCACTTAGCTGGCCCACTGAGACTATTTTTACAAATAGTCTTGGCAAAGGGGCCAAGATTTGCCCCGAATCATGCTGAACTTTTCTACTTGGGAAATAGTCCAGAATAGAATATTTAACACAGAATCTTTTATTCCACATCAAAATTTTTTCTACACATGGAGTTATGCAAAATACAGTACATTTAAGAATAAAGACTCCAAATTTATTCCCAAATAATGTAATGTGGTCTTAAGTACACGTCCTCTCACTTACTGGTGAGAAGACATCTCTCCAATTCACTGTTAAAGGAGATCAAATTAAACCTGCATGAGACATTGTTATCATTCATCTGTGGAAATACTTAGAACGTATTGTATTTTAAACTTGCATTTTACCTGGACCCAAATTAACTTCCACTGCAAATAGCGAGGGTGTGTTGTTGCATTTTATCTTAACCCACTTCCAAAAGGGACTGAAAAAGAAAAAAATACTTTAAATGAAGAATAAGGCTGCCTGTATGGAGATATGTGGAACAGCGATCAGGCTTTATATTATCACACTCATTGTTTCTTCATTTCCGCATGAAGATAAGACTTCGATGCCCCATAGTGTTACCTATGTTAGTTCTGTAAATAAAGGCATTTATACAGGTTTGTAATAAGAGTATCATAAACGGACGTCTACATAATATGGGGCTAAATGAAAACCAAAAAAGATTCAAAAGAAGAAAAGAGAAGCAATTCAGTTAGTTAGTGAAAATTTCAGTTCGGTTAGTGAAAAAGAAAACAGGTTTGTCTAGCTGTGGAATGCACATTACATCTTGCACTACAGGCATGAGTGCAATAAAAACATAATTGACAAATTAAAGAATGATTGTGGACCCATAGTGGACAAAATAATACTCCAGAGCCCCAGATATTCTCATGGAAGAAAAACGGTTGCCTTGTAAGAATGTGTTGAAAGCTTCTTGCCTTACTGCACTTTTACTACCTCTGAAAGGCCAAGATTATTCCTCCTCATCACTCTCCATTAAGGTGCAAGTGGTTTCTATTTGTTTCCACTAGAACTAACACTGTCAACAAACTAAATTGCAGCTGACTCAGTCTGACCAGGAGTGCTCTTTCCAAATTACTTTTATATTTACGGCAAGCTCAGGTTTACGCTGTGCTCAGTATCTAATCCAAAACATTTCAGTTGTTAAAAAAGAGCAAAGTTAGCCAAAAGAACAGTTTATCTACATAAAGAAGTGATACCTAGAAATGCAGCCAAGTGAGAAAAAGGTCAGCTATTGAAATAAACAGTGGAGTTAACAAGTAGCCCCCCTGGTTTGCTCAAATTGATCATGTGGGAATCTGTAAATCTGAAGAGGGAGGAACTAGCTTTAGTTTTGTCTTGTTTAACTTAACTATTTCACAGCTACTTTTTTTTTTTTTTTAAAAACCAAGAGCGCTCTTTCTACGGTGAGCACATTTTAGTCTTACTGCCTGAGGTGTTTCATATTCTGGCTTGGCTTTTTCTACATGCAAAATGATTTGAATCTGAGGGAGCAGACAGCCCTTTCTTCAGAAATTGTTTATCTGAATGGACTTACAGTCACACAGTCTTGAAGAACTAGAGCTAGAGGCGCTGAAGAGCTTCAGTGCCTAAGCTGTGATTTGGGCGGAAGTCAGACCCCTGCTTTGGATTTCAGTTTTCAGTCATTAAGCTCCCAAGCTCAGCTGCCACCTCAGCCTGGAGCTGCCCCCGGCGTCCAAGTCCCACACTCCCACGGTACCTACGACGGGGAGTCTGTGAGTGCCCACAACTGCCCAAGTCCCTCTGGCACCAAACTCATCTGCTAAATGAACCGCTAAGGTGCAAGCTGTATTTTGGTCTGAGTCCTCCAGAGGTGCCCAGCAGAATGGATGCTCTTGGCGCCTACCTAACCACCGGCGACCAGTTACAGTGCTTCTCATAGGCTCTCTCTGCTATTCCTAATGCTTCTTGTATTTCTTGGTTTGCAGCAGAAAAGCTTACACAGGAAGGGTGGAGACTGCCTCGAGCCTGGTGCTGACAGCACTTTCCTGGGAGAGAGATAGGAGACATGGGTTTTAAGAGCCTCGGGCTGAAGAGGGCAAGTAACTCCTTTCTCCTGTTTCCTAGGTGAATGCTCTAACCACTCAGCTATTACACTTAAGGTAGGCTATTAAACTTAAGGCAAGCACAACTTCCACCTTCCTCTTCCTCCGGCCCTGTTTTAGAGAAAATAGTTGAGTCCTGTCTAAACAGATGTTTGTCTCGTGGCTCCAGGGACAACGCAGAACTATGGATCTGAAGGGAAGAAAAGCACTTAGATCTTCGAATGACATGCCCTGGCACCTGCACGGGTGGGATTTCCAGCTTCTTCCTCTTTGCAAACCCTCCTGTCAGTTCAGGGAAGCTCCTTATTTGGGAATAATACAGCGATTTTCTTTGCGTGGCTCCTCCAAATGTTTGTTTCTCCGCACAAACCGTGTGGAGAGTTCACATGCCTTATGTAAGGGCCTAGGTCTTCCTCCCAGGCCAGCCAAGATCCACTGCCAGGTGGATAAGGCGGTTGTAGTCCTATCCATGTTGCTTCCCTCCCCACCTATTCTCCTGGCTGCCACTGTGCACTCTTCCAAATGACACCATGCAGTTGTGGCTGGGCATCCTTCTCCACCAGAACGGGGCCTGGGTCACTCTTGAGGTCATTCACCTCAAATCAGAGATGCTGCAGGAGCGGCTCTGAAGGCATTTATGGTCTTTTTTTGGATCTCATGGTTAATAAAGTTTAAAATGTTCTCCTTAGTTCAAAGCCAAAAACTACATACAGAAAGAATCCATTACAAATCAGACTTCTCCTCAGCCTGAATTTGATATTGCACGCAACTAGAAACTTCATATCCAAAATACTGATTAGGCCAAAATTATAGCAATCTGACGGACTTCAGTGGACTTGATACTGATGCATATCGGTTGAGGTTTTTCCCCCGTACAGCATGAAAATATTAGAGCACTTTGTTGATATCAGCTAAACTTCTTTTTGTGAACTAGAAAACTTATTAATAAGGTTTTGTGGTACTGGAGAACTAGATTAAATGCAATTACCCATGGAAATGTTAGTGTCTGCTATGGTCAGGGTTGTGTTCCAGATGCGATAGCAAATTCGGTATTATATACTCACTGCCAAAGGAGGAAGGCTGTCGGTCCAGAGAACTAGCTGAGGTCAAAGTAACGATAAAGGGGCTATGCTGGTTGATTAGGACTCCAAGTTCTCATCAAATCAGGAGTAAATACAAAAAGTGAATCTGATCACTTCTATTTTGGGGTTTTTTTTTGATTTGTATTCAACATGCAGATAGGGAAAGATGTTGTTTTCTTTTTGAAAAACATGACTCGATTTTGTTGATTGTTGAAAATTAGCTTCATGAATATTTCAATAAGGAAAAAGCATTTCATCAAGTATTCACCGACTTCACAGAGCTAATACACAATTGACTTAAAATAACTTATGTTTACAAGGCTGTATTACACGAAAAAAAAGCAACTTGGTTGGTCCAAAGCTAAATATTATTTGGCCCAGGTACCACATTCAGAAGATCTCTAAGCCTTTTGGAAGCAGTCAAAGAGAAAAATATTGCAAGGGGGCATTCCTTATCATGCCATACACTTTTAGGAGTAACTCAGGTCCAGGACTTCCAACAGAGGGACCTATATTTAGCCTCCTGAATCCATTTTCAGCATTTCAACAAATGGACTAGATAAACACAGACAAAAGGCTGAGAATTTTTAGGGAGTTAACAATTTTGAAAACCAAAATCACATGAATATTGCTGATGCTTAGCCGGTGGTGAGATTTCCTTGGAGAAACACAGTTTAGTGACTGAGAACCAGAACAAATTTGGCTACCAGCTATGATAAGCAAGCACAAACATTCCTATTTGACAAACTGGCTAGAAGCCCATTTACTAAAAACTGTCACCATCTTTATGTTGACTTGCCAAACACAAGGTTACAAAAATTCAGTTGGGTAGGTTGGAGTTCATATATCAAATCCAGAAGGCATACAGATTTCAAAGACAAAGTGCTCCTGTCATGTACTTACTGGTATTTTGAGGACACATTTAATAAAAATCATCAGTAACATATGTTTGCTAGGCATTTTACAAAAGCAAGTCACCATTAAATCAGCTAGGGAATTCAGGCTGTAAAGGGAATGCTTCAAGCCTTGTTTCAAAAGGTAAGACTTAAAAAAACAGTAGCTTAATGCTTTATATAGTTCCTTAATAATAAATCTAATTTTTCCCATTTATATTCTGCATTTTCTGAGTGGTGCTAAAGACTTCGGTTTCTACGAACATCAACTATATCATTTTTATCTATTGTGCACAGAAGTTTACCACTTCACCTTGCTGCTTGCTTAGATTTCATAGGAGGAAGGATGCTCAGGAAACAATTTGCTTGTGTAAAACACACCACGGAGTTGCAGAACAGACTTCAGAGGTCAGATCAGAACTAGTTTAAAGGCAGGATCTAGGCTTGTACTTTTGGAATTATGCTGCTGAAACTAAGTGGAAACAGATATAATTACATTAGTATTACTCAGAATTGTAGCCATCTCGGGAAATCATCTGACCTTACAATTTCTGCCATCTTTTATAAAAAAAATCTGTCAGAAAGACATGCCAATGTTGTAGATATGTTATACAACATGTATACCACCTGTACAATCATGTTTTCCTATGGCTGCAGCTGTTCTCCCCAGCATCTGCCCTGGCTTAAATGGATAGCAGAAAATTTTTTTTCTGTTGGACACACAAACCCTCTAGATAAATGTCTAAAACCAAGAATAACTTCAGTTCCAAGACAACCTAGTTCCAGGACAACCTTACGTTGTGGTTAAATGTCAGTTCTTAATTAGACGGGTGTATTAATACCCACATTATATGTCACATTTGCGTGATACTTACTAAGAGACATACTAAAAATAAAGGTCAACAAATCAATTACTAATGTTTAATATGGTGAATTTGCAAAGCTGGCTTTGCCTAATGGATTCTGATCCTGCATTTTCTTTTACGAAGATTATATCCTATGTTTACACACATTCCTAAGCAAACACGTTACCCCAGTTGATGTTATCTGCCTCAGTTTCAGTGCTTTCTATATTGGGGCCTTGAAAAGACCAACTGATCAATTATTAGCGTGGCCATCAGTTAATATGACTAAATTCTTTTCCCTCTGAGATTACATTGTGGCAAAACTTTGCAATTTTATTCTTTGACTAAAGCATGTGAATTTTGTTTTTCTAATTGAATTCAAGCTTGATTTCAGAGACCCGTGCATATTTGGCAGCCTGACAAACATAAATAATGCAATGCCCAAATATACTTCACAACTGGGACTTGAGCTTTGGTATTAAACTGTGTAACATGAGCTGAATGGGACTCAACAACAGAAACAAGTAATGACCTCCCTCCTCTCCCACACTTCCAAATATTTTTGTGGCATGAGGGAAAGTTTGGGCAATCAGCAGTGACAATATACAACAGAGTCCCAGGTATACGCATGCTACCTGAGAAAAATCAGACCACTGCTGTGTGTCAGCACAGATTCGCAATTAGTGCCAACGTCAAGTTTTTTCATACCAAAAGAATGCAATTAAACGCTAGAACGATGCTGATTTGAGATACCATTGACTAGTTTGTGTCACTTAACTCCTTAATGAAAATCAGTTTCCCTCATTGCAAGCCCAAAACGCTATCAGTCAAAACCCAGTTGCCTATGGACGTGGACACCCTTTGAAATAATACGCTATCAGGATAAATAAGGACACTGCCATTTCTCAGCGTCAATGGAAAACCGCTCAAAGCTTTTGGCTGTCTGTTTATGAATTTTAATGAAGCCTGGATTTGTCTCAGAAGGAGGCAGCCTTAGTTTTCAAAGTGATTCAGACAAGTCAGTACAATATTAGAAAACAGCACAAAAGCATGAGCGATAATATACTAACTGCACTTTGATGCAACTGTGTTGGGGAGGGTGAAGATGGCTGATGTAAAATCACCCCCACTGTTTCTCCCCCTAAACTACAAAATTACCAACTTTGGATCTCAGTTTGCAATGTCATTTTCACCTTTTGTTGCTAAATAGTTTGTGGTATGGAACGAACAGTAAAAATAGAGGCTGATTGTTACATTTTAGTCTCAGACATAGAAGGATTTGACACTTCTCAGCCATCAGACAATTACAGGGCAGACTCAAGTTAATTTTGGCTTTAGAAAATGTTTGCTTACTTCAATTACTTTAGCAGGGCCTTTAAATCCAAAATACGATTTATCTTTAGCGCAAGCAAATCCATTAGCGAGGCCTTTGAGATTCCAGATCTGACCTCCAGTTTTCAAGAGCCTCAGACACATGCACACACTTACTCATAGGTCTATTAAAGCATGGGCTGTGCGACAGCCCTGTAATGCCTTTCTGGCAGCAATGGCCGCCAACAGAGGGAAAAGCTGTGCCGGTTGGACCCAGGTTCCCATTGCGGCCTCTTATGCTGACCTATTTCTAGCTGTGGGCAGGCTCTACTAATTGTTTTCTTACCTGTGAAATGGAGAACGTTGCTGCCTACTGCCGCAATAACAGCATAAGGCTCATAGCATCTTTAAAATTTCCTGGGCAAGACAAGGAGGACAAGGACGCTACAGAAGCACAGTGCGATGCCTGCATCGGCTCCAGGAGCCCGAACCCTTAGCTGTGCTGGAGGAGACCCTTAGCTCCACTGGGGCAACATGCAGCAGTCACGAAATCATCTCTGTGGGAGGGTCTCTCCAATCTGGGCAATCCCTTCGGGGGCTGTGGTCCCAGGCACATCCAGCCCTGGGGCATCTCCTGGGAACTGGGAACATAAAAGGCGCTTAAAGCTTCCTCGGTCCCTGCCCCACAGCTCACTCTCGTCCTGAGCACCGCTTGGCTGGACCAGTCGCTAGACCTTTGCTGCCATAACCATTAGCATCACGATTTCTTTCACAAACCAGCCTTCACGGCTATGCAAAATCCAGGGCTCCGCTGGCTTGGGCTCAGGCAGAAACAGTCGGTGAAAAAAGTCAATATTTGCCAAACAGAAAAGGCTAGCTCCAGCATAAGGGCTCCACGGCCTAGTGAGTCATGCAGAGTGAGAAACGTTGTGAATACTGAGTTCATAAAAAGCTAGCTGCTTTAGGAGCATGCCTTGGTGGCCGGAGAAGGCCACCTACTTCGAGTAGAAAGCCAGCTTCCAGGTGACCACCGTCGGAGCACAGGATGGTTCCCTGACTTACAAGCAGCTGCTGAAGAGCCAGGAGCTGGGAAGGCGAAGGGTCTCCCTCTCCTGTGGCTTTAAGGAAAAGGCAGCCCAGGGTCCCCTCAGCAATCAGCCCCACCTGGTTTCTCCCACTTCCGTGACTCTGTCACCTTGTCTCAGCGCAAGCAGCACCCCTCTGGTGGCTGCCACGTCACTGCCTCCCTTGCTGGGAAGCACCTGGGTGGAAGGGGCAGGTCACCACCGAGCTTGGCATTTCTGCTGGAGAGCTGGCACTTCTGGTAAGATCAAGCAGATGGGCAGGAATGAAATGACATGACAAGGAATGAAATGAAATGAAATGAAATGAAATGATATTAGGCTTCCTAGCTTAATGATAGGGAGCAGAGTATTTAGTTACTAAAAAAATGTATTCAGGGATGATCTTCATTTTTCAAATCAGAGTTACTTAGGACTATTGTATTTGCTTTCAGCATCTGCACTTTGCTTTCTGAAAGAGATCCCCAGAATCCTAAACGCAACAGCAGATGGGTATCCCAGGCTTGTTGGGAGCCTACGTGAATTTTCACGTGCTTAGACAAAAATCTCTCAGTTCCTCCTTTGACCTCACTGCCAGGAACGTCTTTAAAAAAATACAATCCTGAACAAATAAATTAGAATCAAGTAAACTTGATGCTGCTGTTCTTCTCATCTTCTTTTCATGTCCTAATCCTCATTTCCTTCCATCTCCTTGTTTTATTCTCATCTTTACATGCTGAGTTGTTTTCTTCTCCAACCCCACCTTCTCATATTCCGTTTTCCTGCCTCTGTGTCATGCTGCTGTTCCAAGACAACGTATCTGTTCTTCTCATTTTCTTTCACCTTTCACGCTCAGTCTGCCACCTCTTCCTTCAAACTGCTCACCTGTTCTGGAGTCCATCTTTCTTTCAAATTATTTTTAATTCTGCTGGACTTACTCTTAGTCCCATCCCCAAACTGTTCACTTTTGCCCTTGTTCAGTTCCTTCTTCTCTCCCATACTTTTGCTTGTCATGAAAGAGGAGACTAGTCTTAGCATGGCAAAGACATAAAAAGAGTTAGTATGCACTTCAAAAAAAAAACAACAGTTGTTATAGTCAGGGATGGCAGACTTGAAGGCAAGCTGAGCGTTGTCACCGTGTCCTTCAAAAATATGTGAGAAGTAGGTGGGGGAAAGTCAGTTCAGCTGCAAACTCATCACCGGTTACTGTTACATGAGAGCACGTGATGTGTTGTATTCATTACTCTCAGTTAATGAGATCAGTTGCTTGCAGAAAGCACATTTAGGAAGCAGCGTGTTCATGTGAAATGGTAAAGGCTTTATTCTGGCATGTGAACACTGCCACACCCGGGGGAAAAAGGTTTTCTCCCTTGCAATAGGTTAACCATTAGCCCAGCACCAGAGTAGTTGTTAGCTGACTCTGTTTACTGTCTGGGCAGGTGATAACCACACCTATCCACGGCAAAGAGGCATTAACATTTCCCTGGAAGGGGCAGAAAATAGCCTGGAAGTCTGAAACTCTTCCCTGGCGAAGGGCTAAGGCACAGAGGATGAATCTGGATCATTAGCAAAAAAGTCTGGTCTCCCAAAGCCACAGCACCGGCTGTGTAAAAGGAAAATAGATGCATAAGGATTGGTCCAAGAGCCGCATGGTGTGAAGCATCATAACCAGCTATCAAGTAAAAGAAACTTTTGGATGTAATCTAGTAGGTAGATAAACTTTATTGTATTTTCATTGCTGCTTCCTTACTTCCATAACCTTTGGCATCTCTTTATCTACGTCTGGATTCAGTCAGAGAAAGTAATTATTTTATTCTATTTTACCTTAGCTTTTCTTAGAGCAACTTTAGGATAACTGGTGAATGTGAAGTTACTCCAATGCTTTGCAACAGTGAGTCTTTAAACACATAGTAGTGGGCCAGTCTTTCAGATAGCCCAGAACCCAGGCACATTGCTGCAGGACGTCCAGGGAATAAGCCAGAATTTCCTGAGTTTGCCATCTTCGAACTGCAGATAGTAGCCACATCTCTGCCATTTTTTTAATTCTCATGATTAGTCGCATTACCCAGGTGCCTAGGAGTCACAGTCAGGGACTGTGTGTCCCCCCACATGCTGGCTTCTGAACCAGCCTGTAAGTTAAATGCAATCAATGCCTCCGTAACCCTAGCACAAAAACCCGTGTTCTGACCTCCACCTTCCAGTCACAGGCTTTGTTTTCCAGGAATGTATACTATAAAGTCTCATCTGCGGGCAACAGTAGATATCTTAGGTCAGAAGATGTCCTCCCCAAATGGCTCCGACTGTGGAAATCAGCCAGCTAAGCCACATGAAAAGGCTGCAAACTGGTCCAGGAGACAATTAAGAGAATTTCTGTTTATACGAGAGCCTTTTGCTCGGGATTACCAATCCCCTGAGAAAAGGGCTGCTTAAGAACGCAGTAAAGATTACAAAACCAGATAAGAACGTACAAAGACTTTAAACAGGGTTGTAAAGTTAATAGTCTTTATTAAAACCCCTGTCCTTGTACATCTCAGGGCACTCCATCCAAGGAGAACCATCAAAATGTTTAACAAGCGTGTGAACCTGGAACTGGAGCACTCCCTCGGAGGACTGGCGCTATGTTAACGTAAAAGTGACATTTATTGCCCGGTATGTAAACAAAACATTTTATGTTCAAAATAGCACTTCAGTTTATTAAAAAGCTCGTGAGACGCGATCCCTATTTTACCGAGAAGGAACTCGAAGCTGCAGCAGTTCTGTAACCGGGACGCACCACGCCCAAGCCAAGGGGAGCATTTGTGGCACCTGGGAGTAAAGGTTCAGCATTCCTGGGTCCCCGTCCTGTGATGAGATTCGGACACCTTGTTTCCATTCACCCCAGCGTAAGCAATGACAAAAAGCCTTTGCCAGGGAGAAGCGCTTGCATATCAAAACAACTGTCAAGCTTTAACCTCATCAGGTGGGAACGAATTTCAAAACAGGAAAGCACAAAGCAGTACAAGCCCTAAGGCCACATTCTGTATCTTGAGATGGAAGTTATGAGCCACAGAAATCCTGTGTCAGCAGATCTCCGATCATGGCAGGCAGGCAGGGAATAAAGAGATTATCAAAACCAGGATGAGCTAAACCCATGACGTACGACCCGGCAAATGATCTGTTATTCAACAGATGCCAGCACGGAGCTTTCAACGATGGGGACAGATGTTTGAAATGCTTAATGGGAGCGAGAAGCCCTGCCTCTGCACGTTGAACCTGCTCCTGGAGCAGCCGCCAGGACTTGGCCAGGCAAGCACGGCAGCAGCTTAATTTGCTGCTCCCAGAGTTATGGCTTCCTGTACGGGCCATTAGAGACCCTGCTGCTGATCTAGGGGAAACGCTCCGGTTTTGCGTTTCGAAACAAGCAGGTCTTTGGCAACGGCGTAAGATTTGTTTGTCTTTACGCATATAAACACGACAACTGGACGCACCGCAGCTAAAGGGGAACATGAATATTTGTTACAGAGGATGTGAATTCACAGACCACTAGGTACCCATAAATCTACTCTTATAGTATATTAGTAGAAAAATTGTGTTTAGACAAGTGATCTATATCTTAATAAAAAAACCGTGATTCATACTTCCAGCCACAGCAAACAAATAATCTTAAAAACAACCCGCTAGGTACTGGGGAATGGGACTCTTGTCGTCATCCCCTTTTACTGATGAGAAAATGGAGACCGCAGCATTTTGCAGAAGAAACTCATCATCATTCACATCTGATCTCTGGCACTGAGAGGAATCCTGCACCAGCCCCCTTTCCAGCAATAACCTGAATTCAGCTTTACTCCTGCCTAGGGTACACGATTCTCCCAGGACCTGGCGCAGGGAGCTCTGGCTCAGGTGATCAACCAGCACAAATAAGCATAGCTTCCGCCGCTTAACTGGAGCAATGCAAATATAGCCAATTACAGGATCCTCTTTTTTTTTTTTTTTTTAAAAATGGGAAGCTGAAAATATTAAGCACTTCAGACTTTCATTTCCTAATAAATGTTGTTAGGAAATCTTGTTTAAATGGATAACAGCATCAGAAAAGGGACATCAGAGAGTAAACTTAGCTGCATTAGTTCTTTACTGGCCTGTAAAGCCTGTCTTCACTGCCTATAAACCTTTTTCTTTGTTACAGCTATTGATGATTTTTTTGAAGGATTAAGTTTTCCTCAGTTATGTATAATTATTTTAAATAAAGTCCCGGACTGAGCTTGAGAAGTTCTGGCCACAATCATTTTTTTCCCTTAATTTGGAGAGGCCCAAAATCGGAAACCCAAACACCAGATGGACATTGCACTTCACTCTAGATTACATATTAAACCATAAACATAGCCTATTTGCGAATGCTTTAGTTTACTGTACAGATGCCTGTGGCAGAACAGAGAAAATGGGAAAAATATTTCCATTTTGACAACACTTGTATCCTGTACCTATGAAAGCCGGACTCTCTATCAGAGGAATCCTTGATCACCTTTTCCTCACCATGATGAGGAAAATACTGAATCTTGTCACAAATGAAAAGGACCCATCCTGAAAGAAAAATGGACAGATTTATGTTCTCCGTACTCAACATCACCTACGGAAAGGCCGTCACAGTGGTTAGGAAGAGAAGACACCACTAGGACTTTATCTCCCTCGAGCTGAAGAGTGTTGACTCGTTCCTGCAGAAGGTCTTTCAGCCACTCTACTTTAGGGCGTCACTGAAGCAATAAGCTGTCCTGGGTAATCGCAGCAAAGTCCAGAAAACCCTTTTCGGGATCCTGATATTTGAAAAGAGCTGGCTAGTGCTCATGGGGTTTACTCAGAGATTATAATTCTTGCTGCATCAAAATGACTTTTCAAGCTTTCAAGGCTTCTTCCAGCTCGCCACATCTCTCCTGTCTTGTGCTTCCAGGCAGCAGTCCCCTTTCTGCTCCCACCCCTTAAAAACTGATATGTCCGGCTGCTTTGCTCGCTTTCTTCCCCATTACAGGGAAATAAATACAACTGTTCCTGCCTGAAACATTCATTTTCCCAGTAAGCCACTCCTCCTCCTCTCTCCAACACTGCAATATTTAAATCTGGTAAACAAGGGGAGGAACCTTAGATTTTGTGGTATCCCATGGCATTAGGGAATTAGCAAGTGCTCTTCCTGTATTTTACAGTGGTGCTAATAAAACACATAATTGCCAGAAGAGATTTTTCTTCTTTGTAATCAGAGGCTATTGAGCATTATTTGCTGTATGGTCAGTATGAGCCTGAATAATATGAATTATAACCACAAAAGAGCTTTTAGGTGAGTGGGAAATAACAGCCAGGTTTTTTTCCCCCTTAAGAAAACACCACCAAACCCAGGAACACAATAAACACAGTGCCATTTTAGTGCATTTCTGGGAATACTTAATTAGAGCTATGTAGTACGAGTCAATATTAAAGCTCCATAACAAATTTATACCTTTTAAAAATTCACTGGGATTTGAATCCAAACAAAGGCTGCTAAGTGACAAAGACGTAACAGAATTAGTGCTGTATGTTAGGCTACAGGCTATAAAAAATAATCATGCCATTGTCTATCATCAGTTCCAGTGCAGCCCCACTATAAATGACATCTCCTGAACTCCAAAAGAGAAAAACAAAAATAAAAACTTCCTCAAACCTGTCCCTTCAATGCAGTTTACATTGTGCCTAAACGGAGCAATGATTAGACATCTAAAAGAGGAATACATCTCCTACTGCCAAAGCTTAGTGTTTTGGACTAATTTCTCCACTTTTTAAATATGAGACTGTTATAGTGGACATGACTGGCAAACAACATGCTGAAGTTAAAACTGTTCACAAGCAAATTTTTGAAGAACGCCATGAGCTTCTCCACTACACAGCTTTCTCAGCAGCAACACCCCTCCTGCAAACACCTTTTTTTTTAATTTTTCATCCCATTTTGTTTCAGTGCAGTAACACGCTCCAGGTCAGCCCACTTCAGATGGAGACAATCTAGCGTTTATGCGGCAAAGCAAGCCGACCTGGCAGAAATCAGCTCCAATCAGTTAGATCCAAAATTTGGCTTTTAACTGTTTCTACACAATTACGTAGAAACATTTTCCTCTTTTTGTTCATCGGGGCCGCTAAAACTTTTGTCCAAACTCGTACCTAACAGCTCAGTGCCTGCCAGCCCCAGTGCTCGGCTTTTGGCAAATGCAGCGATGTGCCTTTCACGTTCATCTTTTCTCCTAATCTGTCCCTTTGCTTCCACCACTTCTCCTCGTATCTCCTGCTGGTTTTCCCTTCTCCGACGCATCTGGCTAAGCCTCCTCGGGCAGCTGCTGCTGTGCTTTCTCACACGCCGCCCTCTGCTAGAAGGCTTGGTGAAGCCTTGTGGCCCCCACCGGCTCTCGGGAAAGACCTGATGTTTTACACTGAAGCCTCCTGTGAGGAGACCTCCTCTGCGCTGTGTGTGTGCAGTGACTTCTCCTGGTTCCCATCCGCAGCGCCTTGGGCCCCGCAATACTGGCATTACTGCTTTAACAAAGAACCCAGCACGGGGATAGCTGCAGTCTGTTGAGTTCGGATCTGTCTTTTTTTGAAGAGCTTCAATTATTGGCTTTCTCTGGTCTTATTAACTTTTTAGCACCAAAGAAATAGCACGGCTTTAAACCTGATGATATTAGAGGACCATGAGAGAGAACTTATGAAAATCATTATCAGCATGCTATATGTTGTAAAAACTATTTCTGCGTGCGCTGCATCGTTCTTCCACGTAGAGTGGATGAGAAGACACGTGACCTACATTCTGCACTTTTAAAATGCCATGCAACCAGAAGTATTATTCAAAGAGTTGCGCAGTGAAAAGAACGGAGCAATTTTTAAGCCAAACAAAATCGTAACTCTATTAGAAATTACAAATGAAATCTACCCCTATACTAACTAACTCTTTAACACGCAGTCATCCAGAGGCCAGAATGGCATCCTGTCGGAGTGAGACTAGACAATAAAGGTGTTAAATGAGAAAAGGCTTCTTTACAGACCCTTAGTACCTAGCAGTAGAAACACAATAACTGTTTCAATCAGCACGCCTCTATGGATAAACAGCATTTCGTAGTCAAATGTTAATTATCCCCTACTTTATATTAAATTCTACCTCAGTGACCTTGCTTCTCTTCAAAGGAACTGTGGATAAGAAAAGGTTTTGCATTCCCACAAGCATTCATATATTTCATACACTAAACTAAAATCTCAACACATCATTAAAAAAAATTCAGATGTAACTAAGGTGTGACAAAGTAGATCATACATATTAAAGTACTATGTGGATCGCATACCATAAAATTCCTGTTTCCACCTATGCAGGTTTTAGACCAGCCTCTTGTCAAGAGATGCTTCAACTAAGCACATTCATCCTAGGTGTTTTAATATTTGGGGGTCTAAGTTTTCACCCTTCACGTTTTGTTATGCGAATTTCATTTTCGAAATAAATGTTTGTGGACTAGTTTCGGTCTGCAGACTACAATTTAGCGCATGGATGAAAATGAGACAGACTAAAATCTAATTCACACTATAAAATGCAGCTGGATGTACTGAAGTACAGCTGGGATGCTCAGGCATGGAGCTCATTGATGGTTACCAATATTCTGAACTATCTGAGCATTTCCAAAAACAGTGAATGTAAGACATATGAACTCTTCCTTTATGAAAGCACATTTTTTTCCAGCCTTCCCTGTTGAAGAATGAAAGCTAGAAAAATCTCTTGTAAAGTCCGGTTTGTTTTATCTTGCCAATAAAATATTTCTTTCTTTTTCTAAACTATTCACGTTCAAAAGAAATGATCGATGTATTTGAATTTACTTTTTTAGACATGCCAAAGATCAATGCAATCCTGAGCTAAACTTTTATGTTCCATAATCCTGTCCAGAAATGTTGTTATGATGAAACAATAATGATCCCCTTGAAATTCAAATCTATAATAGACAATTGACACATTAACTGTAGAATGGTAAAAGGATATGTGGAACTATTTTCAGCCGCTATCAATTGTACATGGCTGTGCTTCTGAAGCACTTAGTGCACATGAATTGCTGATACATTTTTTGAAGGGGGTAAGTTGTGTAGAATGATTATTTCTGTAAAGAGATATATCATAGGATTTTGCCTTCACTTTCCGCAATGTGCACAGTGGAGTCTGAGAAAGTTAAGCACATTGTAAAGAAACTGATAAATTTATAAAATAAATTGAAACTATATTTGATCCCATTTTACACCAGCAGTGACATTGTTTTTCATATTAAGAACACAGGATGCACAAGTATTTTCTCATTTGGCTCCTGAGATGGAGATGACATGACTGGAAAAAAATGCTTCTACAACTAAAATTTCATCTGAATAGTTGTGTGTATGATTCATGCCATTCTATTCACAGTATAATTTTAGTCTACTTTTACTTGCCCTTGAAAAGCTTTTCAAGAGAATAGTGAGAAAGTCTAAAAGGGAGGGGAAATATAGGAGGTGGAGAAACATCATCATCTTTGTCCTCACTCCGTATTTAAAGAGGCACCAAAATAGCTTATTGAGGTTATAGGCCGTATCCAGTAAAAGATGGGCTAAAATGGGATTTAGAAAGAAATTAGGTGTCTAAATTGCAATCCTGAGAGCTTTCACTGCCCAGCTCCATTATGCCTCCCTTAATGACTTTCAGGGAATGTCTGCAAAGCACAGGGCAACACCAAGCCAAAAATTTTGTCAGCTGTGAGCCGCTGTGCCCAGGCAAAGGAAGGGGGCTGGCCCAGCCGCCAGGGCACACGGGAACACTCTTGGTGGGGCCACGCTGCTCCCGCACCTCCAGCAGCCCTTGGCCACCCAGCATCCACCTTGCACCTGAGCTTAAGCAAGGCACCAGAAGTCCTCCTCTAAGGGGAGACTGAGATAGATATCTTTCTGCTTAAGAGGTCATGAGCGGAGGAGCCAAGGTCTGCTGGCACAAAAGAAATATGTAGGAAAGGTTGAAGGAGAGTTCTAGTGGAGCACCTCAACTGAAACATTTGCTTTAGGGAAAAGAACTGAAATGACAAGGATATTTTGGGTGCCGCTTGTTCATATGCTCTTAAGTGCCCATGCCACAGGCTTCATAAATGTTTTTACAAAACCAAAGATGTGAATTTTGCAAACATCAAACCTCCTCAAACAAATGTCAGCTGCTCACCAAAAGAACCTTCATAAAACTGATCTGCAACAATATGCTGGCTATACATAAAATCATTAACACATACTTCACAGGGCAATAGCCCAAGCTTTACTAGGAGATAGATAGATAGACAGATATACAACCATACTATGACCTTGAGCTTCCAGTTCCTCTTCAGAGAGACGGATAGATATGGAAAAATGTTCCCAAAATCTTAAAACTATGTACATGTAGTACAAAGTACCTGCTCCAAGCCATTCTGTAAATAGAAAGAGCTTCATTTAGAAAGAAAATGTTTTCTCATTCATGCAGAAATTAATCCACTGTGAATATCCTCATATTAAAAGGATCACAGGTTCAGCATTTTAGGAGACTGGCTTGTCCCCACTAAGTCTCACTTCTTAGTAGACTCGGGCTACTTTTTGTTTTGTGTTTTATACATTTCCTCATATCTCCTTTTTTGCAAGTCCTCACCATAGTCTTTGGACCATCAAGCAAGGTCACTAGAATTTAAAGAATTTGCTCTTTAGGCAACAGAAGTAGCAACACCCAGCTTTCCACGACCCATTGAACTGTATACCCGTTACAGATTTGTCTTCCTTACTGCTCTCCTGAGTGTCTTCTCACAGCCCAGAGAGAAGGCATTTTGTAACTATTACTCTGAAGCAAAGTGTACATGAATGGTGTCAGCCAGTCTACACATGCACATTGATTGACTGGATGACTTCTGCCATACACATAGTATCTCTACAGAGGAAACTTAGCCATTATCTTAATTCAGGTCGCTCCCTTCTGCCTAGACGCTGATTTTACAGACTTTGTAAAAACGTATTTTCCTGACTTCTACTCCTCTAAGCTTTGTTAAAATTGGCCAACAGGCTCAAAGTTCTTAAGCGAAAAGGAAGATAGACAGACAAGTAGAGATTGCGTAATCATAATTTCCTCAGGAAACCATGTTAAAAACAGATTCCTGAGTCCTTAGATGTAATAATTACAGTCATTACCACATGATATACATTTCCATTAGCATTAACTCATTGAATACAGATAACCTTTGGAATTTAAAGTGGATAACGCCCTTTTTGGTTATAGTTTATTAAAAAAAAAGAATTAAATCTGAGGCAATTCAAAGTCATTAAAGTAAATGATTCATGAAGGCCCAGTTTTCAAATTTCAGTGCCTAAGCTAGCAAGATAATTTCCACATTTAGGTGCTTTACCAATATATTTGGTATTTGTAACACATCCAAGTATTCTCCTAGAAATTTCAGAAGTCAGATGCGGTCCTGGATTCCTTGCTCTACACATATAACACATATAGCTCAGTTTCTTGCCACAGGAGGTTGTGGACGCTAGCTTTTTTCATGGATTAAAAAAGCTATCAGCCAAACTGACAAGGGGACACAAAAAGCCCACTCGTTCAGGATGCCTCTGTGAACCACAGGTCACAGAATCACAGAATGGTTGAGGTTGGAAGGGAGCTCTGGCGATCATTTAGTCCAACCTCCCTGCTCAAGCGGGGTCCTCTAGAGCATATTTCCCAGGATCACATCCAGACGGGTTTTGAATATCTCCAGCGAAGGAGACTCCACTACCTCTCTGGGCAACCTGTTCCAGTGCTCAGGCACCCTCACAGGAAAGAAGTTTTTCCTCATGTTCAGATGGAACTGCCTGTGGTTCCAGTTTCTGCCCGCTGCCTCCTGTCCTGTTGCTGGGCACCACGGAGAAGAGACTGGCCTCATCCTCTCGTCACCCCCCCCCTTCAGATACTGGTACACATTGATGAGATCCCCTCTCAATCTTCTCTTCTCCAGCCTGAACAGGCCCAGCTCTCACAGCCTTTCTTCACAGGAGAGATGCTCCAGTCCCCTCATCGTCTTTGTAGCCCTCCGCTGGACTCTCTCCAGGAGTGCCATGTCTCCCTTGTACTGGAGAGCCCAGAATTGGACACAGGACTCCAGGTGAGGCCTCACCAGGGCTGAGGAGAGGGGCAGGATCACCTCCCTTGATCTGCTGGCAACACTCTGCCTCATGCAGCCCAGGATACCATTGGCCTTCTTGGCCACCAGGGCACACTGCTGGCTTGCGCTTAACACCTGGACTCCCAGGTCCATCACTGCAGAGCTGCTTTCCAGCAGGTCAACCCCCAGCCTGTCCTGGTACAGGGGGTTATTCCTCCCCAGGGGCAGGACCCTGCCCTTGCCTTTGTTGAACTCCATGAGCTTCCTCTCTGCCCAGCTCTCCAGCCTGTCCAGGTCCCCCTGAATGGCAGCACAGTCTTCTGGTGTGTCAGGTAGTTTAGCATCGTCAGCAAACTTGCTGAGGGTGCACTCTGTCCCTTCCTCCAGGTCATTGATGAATACATGGAACAAGACTGGAAGGTCACTAGAAGCCAAAGGATGATTCTGGGAAAGTGTCACTTTATGTCTTAGGCATCTGCTGTTGGCCATCATTCTGAATGCTTCCTTGCTTTGCGGAGAAAGAGGACTTCATTCAGGCAGGTATCTGTACAATATCATATGGCTGTCACAGCACAACAGCAAAAGTGTAAAATATTATAAACCAAAGCTTTAGTCCACAGTCTTGCAAGATTAAAAATGAGAAGTGGCTTTTTCAGCCTTAGCACAAGTACAGTGTGAAGCCTCCTTATTTATTGAGGAAGAGGCATCAGCAGCCATGCAAACTGGAGAAATGTATTGCCGTTTCCCTCCCTGCTAGGTGCCTTGTGCCAGCGGCAGCAAATGCTCCGTGCGGGGTGAGCCGCGCTCCTGTTAGGTTCTAGCCAAACACGCCGGCTTAGTCCGACACAGCAATGAGGTGGCATCCCGTGCGACCGAACGCTGCTGTTCCTAGAGACTCCTTGAAGACATTTCGGGCTATCGTTGACCAGCTGAGTCTTGGGCTGGTGGCACTTGCCTGCGGTGGTCAGCGAGCTCAGCCCACCATGCATAGGGGACCTGCGTGTCAGAGCGTGCCGGGGGTAGCCCGCAGCGTGCCGGGGGTAGCCCGCATCCTGCTGGGACAGCAACTCAAGGAGACCTTACTCAAGTAGTCACGCTCTGTTATGGCCAAAACGTGGATTGGAGCAGGCAGCACTGGGGAGAGGGACGCTTGGGCTGTCCCTCTAAACCGGTCTCACGCTCCTCTGGGCTCCAGCCCCCATCCTCCCATCCTCATGGGAAGAGGCTGAGAGTGAATTACAGTGTGCTTCAACGCTACTTTTCTTTAGCTGTTTTACTAAATCTTGTGACTTTATTTTTTCATACAAATTTCATTTTGGATAATTCCTGTTGTTCTTGTCTTGCCTCACATGCTCTCAGGCTATATTTGCTTTTAAGGGTTAGCGCTTTTCTAATTACCAAAAAACCAGTAGTGTGAAGGCATCAAAAGTATTTTTTCATCAGAACATATTTCATTCCTTAAACAGGGCTTCACACAACCCTTTCCTACTAATGCTTTATAAATTAATCATCAGGAGCAGATGCCAAGTAGGTTACACATTTTCTTAGTGAAGGGGAAATGTAAAAGGCCAGCCTCCTTTTTGCTCTAAAACAGGGGCCTCCCCTTTAGCTCCAGTTGCCTGTTTAATAAATATTGTTCTATTTATATTTTCAAGGAAGTTCCCATGCTGTTTCTGTGCATCTAGTATGAGACACTTCCCCAAATTAAACACACTTAGGCTGTCCTTGTTTTGAAGCATGCTAATTAAGGGTGCCTTTATAAATATGAAGAACATTCCATAAATATAGTTTGTCTGCATAAAGTAAATTATATTCAGACAAATTGAGGTATTATAATCCAATACGCTTCATAGGAAGAACCAGAGAACATTTTTCAGATGAACTGCACTGAAAGATGCCATTTCAGATTGATGATGAATGTGCAGATGATCTGAAGCATAAGAAATACTAAATACCAAAGATTTTGGTAATTTTAAAATGAATGCAACTTTTTGATGTTTTATCTTGAAAGACAGACAAAAATGACATTAATTTGTTTTTAAATGACATCTTTCCTCATCCCCAAAGTGAAACAGAACATTTCATTTCAGGTCAAAGAAGGATTTCATTTGACTGGAAATTAATTTTTTTTTATTGTCCAGGCACAATACTGACGTATTCATTATTCACAGAGCTTTGCTGGTAGGTAAGCTCAAAAGGCCGCACTTGCATAAAATTACACAGAATTTACTTCCTTCAAACCTAAATCTTACCAAGGTAAACTCCTAAGGCCACACTCACATAAAATTACTTAGAATTTAGTTGCTTAAAAGCCTAACTCTTACTTACGGTTCACTGATGTACTTAAAAGTTGGCCTACAACATAAATGAGCCTGGGGAAGTATTTATAGGTGTTGAAAAATATATGCAACTTCATGATTTTGTCAAGTCTCTCTAATTGTGGCGCTTCATACCTACAGAGAATTCAGGGCATGCAAAATAATCTGAAACGTTATCTAACATAAATTACTCCAAATGCCACCTTAGACCAAACACAATCACGTTCCGGCATCTCTCTGTTCCAAGAGAGAGCTTAGGTATGCCATGAAATCCAAACAACATCCAGAGAATATCAGAACTGTGAGGAGACCACACAGAGAACTCCAAATCAAAAAACACCACGTTTAAATCTTCTACGGACCTTTTTTCCAAGAAGGAAGCAGTACATGCTTGCTGCCAAAGTTTTAAAGACCGAGCTATGGAACTAGGCAGTCACCCCCTAACCACGCTTGGACACTAAGAGCCTCTTCTGCAGAGGTGTATTTGGCTAAAACTGAAAGAAAACAGAGAAAATAGGTTCTTCAGTTTGTGCAGCTAATTCAGTCCCATGTATACCTATGAATAACTTGAATGAGATATAAAAAATAAACATCCCCCTCTCCCGCCCACACGTTTTTTTGTCTTCCAGTGAAACAAGGTGCAAGAACCTGAGACCTACTAGTTCTAGATAGACTTGGTGACCAAAACCAATCCATTCTTTTCCACTTCTGTAGGTAAAACTTCTTGCCTTAACTAGATACATTCCTTTAAAATCCAAAACATATTTTGATTTTTAAAATGCATTAAGTATCCAGCACATTTACAACAGCTGTACTGGTTAACAGAAATGCTCTTAAAATGCCACTTGTATTCATTTTAACTAAATTCCGATTCTACTCAAAAGCAATTTGACATCAGGCGTGAATAAAAGAATAACCACTGAGTAAATCAGAATTGTGTCTTTGACCATTTTTAAAAATTGCTTAAATAAACACACACAGGTATAGTGTAGGCTTTTGCTTAGCCTTACACATAAATCTTAATACTAAATTTGCTAATTTGCAAATCCAAATGTTTTGGTTCTTACCGCACAAGGAGAATCAAATCTTCTTTAAGAACCTAAAATTATTAATTCAAAAAATAAAAATCATTTATGTCAAGTTTGCTGGCTTGCTGTTACGACTCAAGCTACCTGGAAGAAATTTCCTTGGACTACCTTAAGAAGTCTCATGAGTTTATCCTTTTCTTTCTGCTAAGCAAGATGCTAATTTCCAGAGTTCCCAGGACCATGCAGATTTGTTCTTCGGTAGACACAACAAAATGATGTCGAATCTCCTGTGTCTTAACTGGTCTCAAATAAGGCTGTTATTTGCTCGGGTTTCCGATAACTGACTCTTTATAGATGAATCATAACATGATGCTGGAAACTTGGCAATTACATCAATGACTCTGCACCATGCATTGCACATGACCTGCATACTAAGGGAGACGAGTACAAACGGGAAGGAACGCTTTTTGCAGTTGCTCAGACTCACCTCGTCTCATTATACCCATCGTGTGCACAGGCTCACTTGCTTAGGACACAGCTGTAAAACTGAGAGCGGCCTGCAATGCCCGCAATACCGCTGCTCAGCTTCCCATGCAGCACCAAAATAAGTGGCTAAATATCCCCAGGTTTGCAGCTGAAAAACGTCTAGAGAAAACATTGGGAGGCAGATGCAGATGCGGAGCAGTCCTCACAGGAGATTTTTAAAAAGTCAAGCCAAATTTGCAATTGTTTGAGAACCTGCAAGTGAAGCACCTGAGCAAAATTGGCCTGATTTTCAGCACTTTGCGCTCCCATTTAGTTCACCTCTAAGATTATACAAAATAGTCTGTTGGTGTAATCTACAGCCTTGAAAGAAAGGTCTCCTGTGATCTCTCATAAAAGAGTCTTGGCAGATAAATGTGACTAGCACAAAAGACATTGTCTTTCTTTCCTGGTAGTAAGTGCCATAGGCTCAATAGGTTCTGCAAACACACTGTTATAAGCACTTTCTTCTAAGAGGATGAAACTATCTACGACCCTTTTAATGCCTCCTCCCTCCGCCTAAAAGTGTATTTCTATCTGGTGGCTTTCATCCAAGTTGTCCCAAATGGCTTTATGAAGAGACGAGGCATACTTGAAGGAAATGGGAATAGCAAATACTACAGAGAAAAGACAACAATGTCTGGGAACAGAGAAAAGGAATCCAGTCCAGTCCAAAGTGGAATTTTGTTTTCTTTCTAGTTATGGAGACAAATACCCTGTTTCAACATCTTATGCCTACAAAGGAGCCAATATTTCTGGGTGTGTGATTTTCTGCCCGAAACACACACACACACAACAGAAGTACATATAAATATAAACACGTGTGCACACACACACATGCACACACACACACACACACACACGTATGTGCACTGTGTATTTCCATGTGTATCCCTTTCCCACTGAATTTAGTTTATAGTTTACTGCTTTGAAAAGTATTTTCACGCTTACTTCCACACTGTCGTTTAAGAAATAGAAGTCACAGCCCTTGCAGTACAGTGTCCATGGTCGACCTTCCAGAAACTCAAGATATTGTTCCCTCTGCCATCATTAAAAGACATGTCATTAACTACAGGGGCAGGGAATTACAATATCTAGTGATGCCACAGATCTTAGATATGAATTCATTCCTCTGCCTTCAAAAATGCGCTGCTTGGACCCTTTCCTGTAAAGGGGAAATGCAAGCTGTAAATGGAAGTATGCAGTGTCTCGCAAAGGGAAGACCACACATGAATACAAGTGAGAGGGCCTGGCAGGGGGATGCATTAACCTCTGTCCCCATCCTCCCTGGCATTGCGTTCGTGTGCGGTGACAGGGACTCCAGGGGGTCGGGGAGCGGCAGAGTAGCTATGGCACAGCTCAAGAGCACTCATATCGCCAACACTACAGCTCAGCACAGGTGCCCAAGATTACGGGCTAATGTGGCTATAAAACCTCCTCCCACGCAATGCCTCAGGCTACAGATTTACCTTCATCTTGTGGTGTGGCACAGAGATTAAAGTCAGAGAGTGTCAGACAGAGAGTCACCATGGCAGAAATCAGGGCAGCCCACAACTTGCTACCACCCCCATTAAGGATCCCTTCTTGCAGGATGGCCAACACTCAAACCGGAGCTGTTCCCAAAGATCTAATCTTCGTTTCACCAACCGATATAACTGGAAGAGAAATGTTAAGTGACTTGCCTAACAGATCTCGAATATGTTTTAACACAAAGAGCCCATGAATATTTAACTATTGATGGGTACCGCAGCAGACAGAGAAAAATTCAGCTCAGAAGCGATGAGAAGGCTGGAGCTCTTGGCCAGGCTGCGGGCGCTGGAGGCCAAGTTCTGCTTCTCAGTCAGGCAGAGCAGGAACCTGGTCCCTGGTGGGACAAGGCTTGGCAGCTGCCTCCTTTTCAGCGGAAATTAGAAAGAGCACAAGGAAATTTGGCTTTGTTGTGAGGCAGAGGGCGGAAAGGCCTATGGACCCACCTGCCCATCAAGGAAACTCATGTCCAGGCAGGCATTACAACCCAATAGTTCCTCTCTGCCACTGCTGTACTCAGACCTCAGAATATAACATGTGTAATTTTGCATTAATCGGTATTGGAACACAGTAGAATTATATTCTTATTTATTTTTATAAGCCCTTAATAAGGGCAGATAGAAAGACTGGATGACAGGTTAATGTTTAGAACCGCCTTGGGCCCAGGATATACTGTACTTGCCAAAACAACACCCAGCTCGCATGATCTACAGCTGTGAAATACAGATGGAATTAATACGGCTAATATGTGCTTATTCATATAGTCACTTCAGAAGAAAATACTTCTAATGGAATGAATCCTGAGTACCAGATAAGAATAAGATTTCCCCAATGACTACTTTCAATCTTTGTTTACAACATCAAAAAAAAAAAATCCGAGATTCAATTATTTATCTACCCATTATTTATTCATTCACCTAGTAGTATCTCAGTAAACTAGCATGTGGTTTGGCTTCTCAGTTTTCCCCTAAGAGTTCTGGCCAAACACTCCTGCACAAAGGAAAGCTAAGGAGTATTTTCATCTGAAAACACAAAGAAAGCAGCCATATCTTTTCAAATCTCTTTCATTACAGCTTTTACTGGTGATGGACATGTTCCAGACAGTCTGGTTCAAGCTTGGTTAAAGCCTTCAAATGTTTGGAGTCTCCTGAAGTACCCTCGCTCTTTATTGTGCCCTGAAAGCAGCTCTCAGAAAACCTCCTTATCTCTGGAATACATGGAGAAAGGGTATTGGATTGCACCATCCAAATACAGAAGAAAAGATGTGAACATGGGTTCACACAGTAAAACCGCTCCTGTCCTGGGCTAGGTTATTGGAGGATATTGTTATTCTCCGAAAGCGTAACTCTCAACCCTAGCGGGCTTATTCTCGCTCCGAGTTCCCCTTTCTTGCTTTTTGCCTGAGAGTCGCAGCTCCTGCCCTGACTATGCAAAACTCGCTGCTTTCATTTCACATCATTTCCCCTAAATTTATGCTGCTATATCATTTGTTTCCCTCTTTAGTGAACAAAACTCAGTCATAACAGACAAAGTGTTTGGTTTGGGATCTCAGCATTGTCAAAGTCCCAGCAAAATCAGTGGGGAGGGAAAAATTTGGACAAAATTTGGTTAGATTCATGTAACAGTTTTTGAGGATGTGGGAAAATCCTTCCACGAGCCTGTGCCAATGTTCATCATTACAGCATCTCACATCTCTAGCCTTAACCACACCATTTTGTAAACCGTTTATTGCCACAGTGCGCGAATAGCCATCACAATGACTACCTATTAAAATAAATAAACAGGAAAAAAGCTAAACAACCCTGAAGTCCTTAAATGTAGAGATCCAGCAGTCCGTGGGTGGAGGAAACCAGTTCTTGGTACGATAAATGTCATCAGGAGGGGCTGCGTGGTAGAGACATACCTGAGTACTTCGGCAAGAAAATCTAAATGAGCTGAGGAAGCCTAAGGAAAACTAATTTGGAGAAAGACTGAGATTTCGGGAGGGATTGAGTTGTACTAAGCCACTCACTTAGGTAATCTCTGCTTTAAACCCACTCAATTCATTCTGAGGAGAACTACAGTTCGCTACGGCTATTTTATCTGGATATCTAGAAGCTCTGAAGCGCTAAAAAACTGCAGCAGTTGCTATAGCCTATTATACCTTTTATCTATTAAAAGGGATAAAAAAATCCTGATTAAAAAGGTTACAAATTGGATTGAGAAATGGAAATCAGATTTATACTCAAATATGCAGCAATACACCATTCTGTATGCTAAAGTGGTTTCACAATGACTTTTTGTGTTACAGATTGCTCCTCTGTAGTGTAAGGCTACTCTGACTCAAACCAAAATTCTTCAAGCCAGCACTTTCATACAAAGAGATAACTAATATTATGGAAAGGCATACAGCAAGGCCTGTTTTTTAAGTGTATTAAAATGAATTAACCCATCTCCCTTTACTGTGACCACGTCACTTTTTGGGATCAAGGATCATTTGTAAGGCTCTTGAGATCTCAGGAGGTAGGGGTAAGGTGCCTAAGTCCAAATTACCCCATGATTATAGCTCTGTACCCAGAATGAGGTTCACCCCATTTATCATTTCAATCAAAATGAAGCACTGAGTGAGATTCTTGTGGTAAGATGATTTTGTCCTGGATTTCTGTCCAGGGCTGAAATTTACTCCATTGCATAGTTATCATAACAAAAGGACTATGCTAAAAGAATTCAAAGAATTGCAGGTTTTGTAATAAAGCAAAACCCCTCTAATGACTCTGTAATTAACGCCCTATAATTCAGGAATCCAAAAGATCTAGAGATTTCAAGAAACTGAAACACTTCCTTGCATTTGCTTTGGTTCAGGCATGTCCTGCATTTAATTTCTCAGTAATCCTCTTTACACAGGCAATGCACCTAAAACTAATGTAATTAAGTATGTTACTAATAATGCACGCAGTAATGTGTCTCACTAAAACAGCTGTACACAACCTACATTTTCTCCTGTCAAAAAAAGGACAATAAATGAATTTTGGCCCTTTAGGACTCCAAGCCTTTATATCACACTCCCCACTTTGCAACATGGGATCACAGTGTTCAAGTATTCAGTCACGACAAAATTAATTCCTAGACAGACAGAAGCACTTTTGCTATGAGCTGACCTATTTCTGTAATCTATATCTGGGCTGGGTAGTATCAATGGTGACAATGACACTTAGGCAGCTCAGTACGCAAACATTTTTAAAATGGGAATATGTGGCTTCTGAAAAAAACTCTTAGCCCTCCCACCCCACCTACATGGTAGTGCTTGCGCTAACCTTAGCACCGAGAAGCAACTGCTCTTGCCATTGCTCGCTCCTGCTGCGGTTCCCCTGGCACAGGATTAAACAAGCCCCAGTAAAGCACGAGAACTCTATATCATGAACCATAAAACACATCTTCAGGGCTTATGTCCTATTCAGCTGCTGCAGTCAGACCAGCAATACTACCAGAACTGGAAAAAAAGGAAATAGCTTGCCACCAAATCCCATCTCTGGGCATAGGACACAAGGCAGGCCAATTTCCTCTGTCACCGGTGAGGCCGTTTTAAACAAGAAGGACAATTATAACAAGGATATTTGTGCTGTGGTGTTTTCTGTGAAAGAAGAAAATCCTTCCACAAAGCGGAAAGTTAACCTCAATGCCAACGTGCCCCATACTGATGGCAGCAAACAGCCCGGTGATAACGCATCTCCAAAAACAAGGCTCAGACTGGCGAGCTCACTTCAGAAAGATGAGGGAAAGCTTGGCCGTCATCACTCAAAAACTACCAGTCCTTCCCCCGGCTGCCCGTTCAGGCCATGCTTACAGGTTTGCTTGTTGTAAACTGCTTCCTTAGGTTGCAGTGTGACCTACCCCTCTTATCACACCTCTACTACTGCTTCAGACAGTTCCTCACTCACAGGCAGACTGTTGCCTTTCACAGTATCCAGTTATGAAGGTATCCTTCAGTGCAACTTGCAAAAAATTCACATCAAAACTGCCACTGCCTATCAGCTTTTTTCTTTTTTTTCATAAGCTCATTACACTTAATATTTCAGAGGACTCCAGCAGGGATTTATTATAAATTTTAGTATCTTATCCACATGAAGAGGGATTGGGTTGAGAGGGTTCTTTTTAGATGTTGTTTTCCAGTTGAGCATTAAGTGCCCATTGTAGCACCGAGTCCCTCATGGTGTAACAGATGCCTTTGTAATTTAATTCATGTGTGTTCCATGAATATTTATGTACATTAGTTAAAAATAATTCAGCGGTGGTAATACTGCTCTGTGTCCCCTAGTCAACAAATAGGAAGAAGTGCCCCCCCTTGCCACACGCTTATCTCTCGGTTATTAATGTACAATAACAAATGCCAAACTCTCAGCTGGGAACATTATATTGTAATTGCTTAGTAGGCTATTAGGGCATACCTGTCTGTCAGAATCAAAATACAGAAAACAACACTGCCGGTATGAGAAGTGAATGACTGATTTCTTGTGCCATCTCGTGGAAAAATTATTCATTGCAAGACAGCCTCCTTAAACTTATTTTACACCGAGTTCTGTGCAAGCAGAAATGGCAGCAGCCTGGTTCTGGTCAGCCTTGCTTCCTGCGTGAAGAAATCTGTTGCCTATTAAGCAGTAACCAGGCTTGTTGATACCTTATATTCATATATTTTTGATCGATCCACCTAAACTCCATGACTCATCTTTCTGTATGCTTTGTGAATGGTGCCGGCCCTCCACCACTGAGCTTTAACTGATCTATTGTCCTTGCCACAAACTATTTTTAGATCTTCCTCCATGCTCAGATTTATTCAGAAAGATAATATGCTTCTCTTATAATTCACCACACAACAGAAGTACTTGTTTGCACCTGGCCTGCTGGTCGGCTCAATTTGTACTTTTCTGAAAATCATACACTAACTGCTCTAACAATAAATATTCACTGATTACTTAAACTTATTAAAATGTAAATTAAACCCTCAAAGCAGTGACAATGATTAAAAAAGAACACGTTACCAAAATGATGAAAGATCAGATTTAACTTTTTCTATTATCCAATATAATATCAATTAACTGTAATAGGGAAATGGACAGGCACAAAGAAGTTTGAAAACACGTTTTGCCATGACAATTTAAATAGGATGGTGTTACCCCACCCAGAGCTCAGAAGAAGATTAAAAAAGTATTATATTGCAAGTGTTCTAGGTCATCTCTGCACCCTAAGCCCATTTGCAGACAATCAGAATTGCAGACAATCAGAATTTCAAACGAAAGCTAAATCTTCTTCCTGGCCTCCCCCTCTTCAGCCATATAATATTGCACCTGTAAGAAACCCAAACACTTATCTAAATCCCATATCTGCAATCTGTAGACACTCACTAAACTACATTCACAGCAGAACACAGATGATAAGGGCTAGGAAATCCCAGAGAGAGTGCCGTAGAATAATAGTAATGTTTGAGGATTTAACCAAGCAGCTCTTTTTAGCATTAATGTGAATCAATAAAGTTAATCTCTAGCCTCCACTTCGAAAGGGCGCATGTGAGGGTTTGAATTGTTTCCTTTTATTTATGGTCATCCTTTGGTAATGCTTCAGCATAGGGATACCACCAAACAGCAAGATGACTGCGGCTCTCGGCACCATTTCCTCGTCATAAAATGAATTAAGAGTTGCCTGGCGCAGCCTCATCCAGGACACATTCGCTGAATTGCTCCCTCTGGCTCTCTCCTCCCTACCTCTCCCTCCAGGAGCAATGCACCCTTGTCTCCTATTTTGGGCTCTTCCCCAGATTGGACGGTTGCTCTGCCACGCTGCTGCATTAGGCATTTCAATTGGTCCCGAATCCTCCGAGGACAAGGTCGAGACCACCAAACTGAGAGACGATTTAAATAAAAGCCACTTGATGTGACAGGCTACTGCCCTAACATATGGCATCGCCGACCTCTTCCAAAGTGTACTATTTAAATTCCTCTGATCTGCTAAATGCCTCTACTGCCACGATAGCTTTGCTCTGTTAAGTCTGCTGAGCCTGTCAGAGGGACGCGAGCCCTCGTGGAGAAGAAAGGTTATTCTTTCGGCTGTGTCAAGATCTTGTCGCAGGGGGGTCAATCACAACGGGTAAAAAAAACACAGAAGCGTCCATTGTTTGTGGCAAAGCTATAGCTCCATACCGGTCTTTGTTGCTGTAGTTTTCAGTCTTGAGTCAGTGATATAGGGTCCTTTTTTCTTGGCCACTTTTCATTGCTGAATCCACCGCTGTGCGATGAATCAGACATGAAACAAGAGCTGCCGTTCTGACCCCTTTCCTCCCCTGGTCTCGAGCGTACATTATGGTGGGAAGCTGTACAAGCGCTTATGTTCCCAGCCGGCTGTTCTCACCACCTTTGGTATGCGCCTGTATTTCCGGCCGCTTTACAGTCTCAGCACCAGACTTGTCCTGTGACAGCAAGGCGCTGAACGAAGATCTCTGCATACAGACCTGGCTCATGTCATGTTGATTCAGGAAGTGCCGCGATCCGGCTTTACTCTGCCACAAATACGTTGCTTCTTAATGGTGGGATACGGTTTTTATATAGTGCTTCCTAATGTAGGTCTATGGAAAGATTTACTCCAGTGCCATCTTTCACATCATTACCAACACCAGCCCTGTTGTAGGTGGTTATAGCTGATGGTTTTTTAATAGCAGCAGAACTGAAGTCACATTTCAGTCACATACAGACTAACAAGACTGTAAAATTAGAGCGCAACACAATACAGTTACGTCCTCTGCCTTTTAGAATGTATTTTGTAATCAGAATTCAAGTAAGTGCACCTTCTTATCCATTTTTTGCTGCCTCTGTACATGTGCTGCAAATGATATCATCTTCTAGGCAGAACCTTCCATTCAATCCTGAATAAGAGTAGTGTAAAATGATGGCAAAATTTCATCCCTGTATCTCCCCTTTCCTTCCAGGCCTCAGATCTGTCCATGCTGACGATCCCTATGACATCTCTTCTGCTTAAGTAAGTCTTCTAGACCCATATACTCGATAAGGACAACCAAACACATCTAGAATTCCTTGCATTGCCAACCTTAAGCACGCAAGAAACATTAACCACTGAAAATTTCAAGATTTAAACAAATAAAGTTGAGCCAGAGGAGCTTTTATCTAGATTGGAAACTTGAAAGTTCATTTGAATCTTGTTTTCCAGTTCTCTCTGAAGGTTAAGGTCCTGATACAATTTCGCAGTTCCAGGCGTAGTGTTTTAGAATTATGGTAGACATTACAGTGTTTATGATCACTGCGAGATCTAGCAATGCTATAGCTCCTATTAAAAACTAAAGTCTAAGTAGCCTTGCTGCAGAGAAGTGAACGAAGACTTCTGAGGCCAGCCACAGTATCCGGGCAATTTGGTAGCTCTGTGAACGGAGCCACCTCCATGGTACTGAAGTACCTCACCGCCAAAAATAAAGGTTCTGCAAGACAAATTAGATGGTTGATAATACCTAAATAAATCCACAGGCCTCAGATTATGTCATTAGTGACAGCAACCCTAATGCCGCCCGCAGGAGTGCACATCTGGAACAGAGTGGAACTTGCCAAACAATTTGCAGGTAGGAGCGAAAGGGAGGAGAACAGCTCCCTCCCGCCCAGCTCGGTAGGCTCAGCAGGATTAACAGGAGCAGAAGGTAGCGCGAACTTCATTTTGCCATTACGGTAAGCAAACAGAGAGACCTGCCAGTTTTCCATATTCACATTTCACAGCAAAACTGCAATGTTTAACCTTATTTTCTTACCCTCTTACTTGCTGTCAGATGGTTGCTGTTTAATACGTTCCTGCAATGCTTCTTGACACACTTTGTTTTCCTTGTTTAGTCTCCTTGCACATAAAGCGGCAGCAATGTGCAGATCGTTGTCCCTCTCCTCGGAGAAGAGATGGGGGTGACTCTAGTTTCTCCAGTCCTTCTACAGGGAGCTGCGACTCACGTTGCTCCTCTGCACCTAAGTTGCGTGCATAAAGGGGGTGGCGTGAGTACCTGTCCCCGCCACGGATACGACTTCGGCCTTGACGCCAGAGCCTTTTCCAGAAGAAAGTGAGTCAACTTCAGTGTTAAAGATTCTTGTTAATATAATTCTGTGCATTGACAGGACAGTAATGCATATTTACAAAGTGTTTTGGTGATTCCTTCTCAGACAGTTATAAATGATTTCTTAGACGAGAGCTTTTTACACTTGATGAATAGCTGATGATTGTCACTACTTTACTGTTTAATTTTTAAATTAATTTGAAGTATAATTCTCCAACTATAAAGTGCTCTGAGACTACTAAGAAATGAATCACATTAAATGAACTTCATTATAAATCATCATCTTTACATGACACTCAAAAATATGCGTTGGAAGAAATTAATGCATCAAAGCAGGATTCTCAATGTTTCATTTAAACAGAAATGCATTTCAGAATCAATTAAAATGAAAAACACTAGGTGAGTGTTGAAGTTGTATGAAACTGCTATACCAGAGTTGAAATACTAAACTTATACCTAGTACAAGCAAATAAATTTGTAAAGCCCTGTGAAATTCCACACTTACATGTAAACTTAAGAACAAGAAAAGCTAGTAATGCAGGAAGGAAAACAAGCAATCTTTGTGTTACACTTTCTCTGTAAAACTATGTCTTAATATTAAAAAGAACAAATCTCACACACACACACACACACACACACACCCATGACAATTAAACTTATTTCCCAACTGTCTTTAAATTAAGTTTCTTGGGAGAAAAAAGTACAATATTAAAAGAGATGCTGTCCGATAAAATACAAAGCAAATATTGGAAGCCACATTTTGTAAACCCGGTGTGGTCCCCTGGAGTGAGAAAGAAAAAGAGACAAACTAGGTCTGAACTAACGTGAAAGCTGCCCCATTATTGTGGACATGGAGATTTGCAAGTCATTAGTGCAATGACAATAACCAGAGGCAACAGGTTGAGTATTCAAACTGTTCAGAATATTTCCACTAAACCAGAAAACTGCAAATTAAGAAAAGATAACTTGTTAAGTTAGCCGTCAAGAAAGGTTTTAAATTATTTTGAAATAAAGCGCAGCAAGTTCGAACTCCTCTAGGAAGCTGCTTCTGTTGGTCTGTGTACTGCTAAACGCTTAACCAATTAGAGCTACTACAGATTTACCACAACGGCCTACATGAAGCTATGAGGATCATTAACGATTAGACGAGGAACTAGCAACTGCCCTGCTCATCCATCTTCCTAGCACATGCTAGCTTTCAGAGTGCAGAACAAGAAGGGAAAAAATAAGCCTGAATGGTTGGTTGTCATAATTTTTCAAAGATTTGTCAAAATCATAAACAATTGCTGGGAATTAAGTGCTACAGTGGCGCGTTGGAAACCAGTAAAACCTAAACTTTAGGTATCGCTCAGCCCTTCATAATTACTATAAAGAAACAGCTATTCAGAGGTGCAGATTGAAAGCTGGAACGCAATAAAAACCTTCTTTACTTGGAGGCCCAGCGTTTCATTAGTAAACAGGTTTGCATAAGATCAGTCATGTAGGGAGAATGCTATCTTCTGCACATCTACTAAACAAACAGAAAAGAGAACAAAAAATAAAAATGACCTAAAGCCATACTAAGGAATTTAGCCTAGATTTAAACTTTATACGCAAGCTAACTCTTAGACTTCAATAAAGGTAGGGTGAAGAGTTTACAATTTTCATTCAGCTAGTTTTCAAATTTCAGGGAAATTTCAGAATTCTTGGCAAGAGACTTGGTGCAATAAACCGACGAAGTCTCTAGATGGACTCACTGTAATGTATCCTCATTATAAAAAGTTTTGAGGAAGAGGGAATTTTATTCTTCTATGTTCTTATTTTGCCACACATGAGCAGACATTTCTTGGACAAAAACTGAGAACACGAAATACTAATGCACAGCAGAGTCTTACATGGTTTGTTTTACTTAGCTGGTTTATGTTTACTTGACTAGGCAAAGGTCTACAAAAGGAATATTTTATGACCCCAGACCAAAACCAAAAAAAAAAAAAGACCCCCAATATAGCTGTCCCCAACCCTATCTGCCAGGGGGAAGAAAAAAAGTGGTGGAGGGACTGCCTTCATTTTGCTCCAAAACAAATATTTACCTGCTTTTCCAAAGCAGAGAGGGAGGAGAGAGGGAAAACACTGACTCAATGGAGCTTGAAAGAAAGAGGCTTTGTTAAGTGTCTAAATTTGTTCCTCCCTGGAGAATTATTTTAAATGCAGGACCCGGTCATGGATAATGGGAAAAATGAATGCTTTATGAAAGTAGGCATGAAAAACACCATGTTATGGCTGCAGTCAACAGGGATGAGTCAATATGCACTTATTTGGAAGACTGGTTTGGGTGTAGTCTATGAACACAGGTACAAATCAAAGACTTTCAAAGACTGAATCTTTGAAAGCTAACAAGCATCACACCCTCACCGTCTCCCATCACGACTACCATGCCAGGGTAAGTTTCTGTACAACAAGAAGTTCAGCGACACTAAGGTCATTTTGTGCTATTTAATCACCACGCTGGACAAAGGCAGCATCACACACTTACCTCTGCTGTAAATTCATTTCAATAACATGGAGTTATGAGTGACCTACTCTGAAGTTAAAATGGATGTGAATATACATAAGAAGGAGCACCGCATGCTACAGTATTTCAGCAACAAGGCAGAAGTGAACCAAAGTCTCTGACAATGCTGTAAGTACGTGGCAATGTACAGATAATACTATAGACATAAGTTGTATATGTATGCAGCTATTCCTTTCTCTGTGTATTCACTTGGATTACGCTTTTATCTCCCTGTAGTTACACTTGCCATCTGTACTAAAACAGCTTAACAGAATGGTCCTTTGTCACTAAAGAAAAAAAAGAATCAAGATGCACAAACACAAATTTTTAATTTAAGCAAAAGTTGACAGCAAAAACAATGCCTTGTAAGTAAATCTACCGGGGGACAAGCAAACCTGCAGAAGATGCATCAAGTGTAATGGATCATATATGAATTATAACATAGAAGTATAGCTGCAAATTAAATTTACGGGAGTGGGAACACAAACAAACATATACTGAAATGCCATCTGCAATAGCAGGAGCGCTGTCACTAGCACAAGAGGGAAAGTGCAAAGGTGGAAGCTTGGAAGAATGATGGCTTGGTAAATCAAAATGACTGCTCAAATAGATGTATTACCCAAGCAAAGAGTTGCCTTTCAAAGGCAATGAACTAAACAGCAAATGACCAACACAATTACCTAGTTTTCCATAAGGTTGTCAACACAAGATGTTTTGTTGCATAGTGAAGGCTTCCAAATAAATTCATAGCTACAGTGCCATTGTGGGTAACACATCTTAATACTCTGCTATTGGCAATGCTGTACTCATATAACACTTTAACCAAATCAATAAAAACCTTTGCGAAAAGTGTGAAAAGAAACATATGGGCAAATCTGCCTGACTATCACAACTCACTGGGATATTCCAAAAAGCATCTGCCTTGCTCAGTGCCATTCACTTTATTAAGCCCTAGAGGTTCCAACTGGTCTTTTTTTTTTTAAGATTGTGAAATGAATGAGCAGCATATAAATATTGAATTTTGTTTAACAACAGTCCCTGGTTTCAGGATCACTGGCAACAGAAGCACCCTTACGAGAAAAATGCACAGACCTCAGCACATGAGAAAATTTATTGAAGGACTACTGAAAAGTCAAGACTGGCTGATGCATGTTTGTAATAGTGGCCAAAACCTATGACTGAATGCACTAAAACACAAGTTCGCATGTTCTCAGTGCTGTGAAACCATATACACAAACCGAACTTTGGAAGTCCAGCAATGAACAGTAAAGACCTTTTATTTGAATTGCCTGAGGCATCTATTCTGTCCCATCTCACTTTTATGAAAAGGGTCAGCGTATTTCTTAAAAGTATTTCTGTGCTTTATTACCTAGTGCTATCCTATTGCAACTATATTTGCAAAAATCCACATATCGCAGATATTTAACGATATTTGAATCTTTACGAATCTATTTACGAATCTTTGGGCACTCTGCTGTCTCCTCACAACTCTCGTTTCTATGGCCTCTGCATTAGTCACTGGAACTATTTTTGTGTCTGATGTTAAACATATAATTACAAGTTTTACCAGATCTAGGCTTATGGAGGAAAAAAAATAGCAAGGAGTCAACGTCAAACATAAAAAGGAATCTCCTCCTTCCATAGCCTCCTCCTTGTAAAATGAGACATATACATGGATTTGGTTGTGCAGTAATGTTAACGCAGTAAAAGTAAAATCTCCCTCTCTTGAAAGATGCTTCTATCATACCTCTTAGCTTTATTTTATTTTTTGTACGTCAGGATTTTTCCTGTTTAGAGTAAACTGAAAAGCTCAAACTGTCTGCTCCCTGACAGGTCTTTTATACCTGTAGGACTCAAATGCAAGATGTCTTACAAGTCTGAGCCCCTAGTAAAGATGTATTTTGAAGTGCTGCTGTTCAACTGTTTGTTTGTTTTACTATGATAAGTGAAAGCCAAGACAAAGAAGAGGCCAAGGTCAGAGACTGAGAGTAAACCAGTTTTAAACTTTCTTACTCTGTTTTCACCACTAGCTGGAACCTGAATGGCAAGGAAGTGAATCAGCCCAACTTCTCTCTACTATGCTGTTATTCTAAAGGAAACTGTTCTCAAAAGCAGAAGACTTTCAAATTACAAGTAGACCAGCAATGATCTACCTCACAATAGCCACGCTTCACTCAAAGGAACTGATAACACTCCATTTTTTCCCCGAGTTCCCCGAGTTTTTTCCCGAGCAAAGTCAGCACTGGTACAGCAGAGCTGATCAAGTCGGCTCACCGCCGCTTCTCGCTTGTGCTTCCCGAGGGGGCCGGGATCTCCCTGCAGGGTTGGAACCACGGCACGAGCAAAACGATGTGCTAGGAAAGGAAAATATTCTTGAGAACGACTCTGAACTGGGCGGGGTGAATTTCTATCTTCTAATCAAGAGCAGTACAGCAAACCTGCCCCAGAAATAGAGGTTCTCACACATAAAAGCAAAAGACCAAGTTCTTCATTTATAGCTTTCTTCATTTATAAGAAGTTATAACACAAGACTGAGCGTCACCCTACTTCCCCAAACACAAGAATACAGCTGTTTGCTGTATTCCACCTTTGAAACAGGGACACAGTTCAGTGACTTCCTCTGAAGCGCTTTCAAGGGCTAGGGCCTCACATGTTGTTTTATTCTTAAATAAAAAGCATTATTTTAAAAATGCCTTTAAAAATAGTGATAAGAATTTCTCTATCCTCTTGCACTTTTTTTAATAGGTTTTGCTTAACGTGCACTCTTTGCTGCCAAAACAGCATTCTGCTGGACTGTGTTACATGAAAAGGTGGTTCCATTTGTTTAACACCATTTCAAAAACACTGGGAAATATTGCCCATTTTTGCAGACAGGTATTAATTCAGAAGTATGTGCAATTCACCTCAAGCTCAAGCTCAAAACTGCTCAGTCTTCAGTGGATTTTCTGTGAAAAACTCTCAACAAATCAGGCCTCCTCAGAGCAATGAAAACTGGGGATTTTCTTAGGAAAACCTCACACCGTAATTACTTTGACACTGCATTGCAATGTTTAATAGCAACACGAAATCCCAGCATTAGAGAGATTTGGCCTAATTCCAAACTTGCAGTCCACTATTCACAGGGAAATCGCTCAAGGAGAAATACTGGATGCAAGTGTATGCACAAGAACCTATATTAATAACAACTTCACGAAAAACACGAGATGAAAGCAAAGCAATACATAAACGTGTAATTTACGGTATTTCCAAATTGTCACATTAAGCACGACAATCATAAACCCAGTGTATTAAACCTGCATGAAGACTGGGCAAACTGATTTTTATAAAACCAGGCAAACTGACTTTTAATCTAAAACCTGCACTAGACTTGTGCATAGTGCCTTCCAGGCCTCCAAAAAGCTTCCCTTGGCCGGTTATCATGCGTCTACCCAATTCTCAGGGGCCGGCCGGACGCAGACGTGCTGAAACAGCACAAGCAGGTCGGCTGCATCATGCTTCCGTCCTAAATAGAAATCCCAGCAACCCAGGCTGAAAGCCTGTTTTCATTAACTTTCACGGCTGCTCCTGCTGCTAGAGCAGCTTCCCGACAGGCCCGGGACGAATGTCTCCTCGCTGGAGGTGCTTTTTCAGAAAAGGCCTGGGCAAAAGCTCACCAGCTTCGAAGACAGCGGCCGTCCTCCTCTCAGGCTCCGGGTGCCCCCGAAGCATCCCCTCCGGCCAGGACGCGGCAGGCTCCCACACCGAGGTCGGCTGCTTTGCGGAAATGTCACCAAAGGGCAGAGCAACATGTCGCTCCTGGGCCACTCTCTGCTTTGCTCAGGCGCAGCCTGGTAGACTCGAACCTCGGGCTGGAAGCGGGGGCCCTTCAGAGCTGTTTGACATACCTGCGAGGTCCCATTGGTAATAAACCCCACCCAAAATCCTCAGATCAATCAGCTGTTTTATCAGGCTCTGGAAAGAAGCTGTCTTGCTCAATAAAACATTTTCTGCTAGCCAGCTTTAAAATGCATGTTCAAAGTAAGTATATTAACTCTCACTTATTAAAAGCAGATTACTGCAAATATGTACTCTGGTTTCCAGGCAAAGCCACAAAGGGAAAAAAACGGTTTTCATGCTAAGTTATTTTGGCAAATATTTTTCCCAAGGGCATAGATTAGCGAACAAGAACGATTACAAGAAAATACATTATGTACCATGAATACTTTTTGGTATGCGTAGAACAATTTAAGGTGTTCTAATGTCACATTGCCACATTTAAAAAAAATCCTGAGCTTTTTTAGCCATTGAGAAAAGAATACAGAGTTCAGTCTGTACAATAGAAGCTATTAAAGAAAAAAAAAAAAGTTTTAATAACATAGTGATTATAAGTTGGGGAGTATTTATCTAAAAGAACAAGATGATTGTTTCTTATGGCCTTAATCCAGAATCCTTTGAAGCTGAAGAATTTTTCCCCATGACTTCAATGGGCTTTGGTTCTGGCCTCAAGACCATTTGTCATTATAAGAGGTACCTACTCATTTCAGCCCAATATCCCACAAAAAAGTGCTACATCTGCACACAGCATGTCTGTAGTCAGATACTTAGTCTAGATCTAGCCCAAGAGCCTCTCAGCCACTTTATACAGCAGTCCTTTGGGGAGAAGATGCCTTTCTGTGATGCCTTCAGGCCTTCTCTAGCGTCGTGGACACTGTCACTCAGCTGCTCAGCTCGCCTGCAATACCGATAAAGTTGTGCCTCATGTGTTTCCCCACACAGGACCCATAAGAAGCACAAAAATACTGTTATTCTCAGAAGAAGAAACAAGAAGAGGAAGCTAAATAACTTGCGCAGAGTCCCACAGGGCCCCAGTGGCAGAGGCGGATGCTCAGCCCAGACCTCCCGCTCCTCAAGGGATGCTCCTAGGATGAACACTGAGCACAACGGGAAACGCTGTTTTGAGTCTAGTTAGGGTGGTTTAGAGGATTACCAGCTGCGGCTGATCAGCACCAGCTGTCAGTGTGAGGGTACTGCCCTGTAAGTGATCCTGGGACTCTAATTTGTGCCAGCGCAAAGTCAGTTGGCTTAGCAAAAAACACCTTCAACAGGGAGTTAGCTAAAGCGACTGCCGGCACTTAGGCGGGTACCAGAGGGCCCTCACCGCTCACTGCGGGGGCTTTTGCCTGGTGTCCAGCTGCGGGGAGGCAGCTTGAGCCAAAAGCAGCCCAGCTGTGTCTGCAGAGGCTGCCGTGCGGCTAGTATTTTGTTTGCTTGGCATAACGCGAGGGTAGCTCCTTCCACAAAAGCAGCCTTTACAGACACTGAGGTCACCCGCCCACGTGAAACAGGAGTACAAGACATATGCTTACGTCCCTAAAGCTAGAAGCATTAATCTGCTATGGGCACCTGGGCATCATTCTTTAGATAAGTGGGGACACATTTCGCTCCTTGTGTCATATCACCTACCGGGTTTCAGTCGTGCACCTCGCCACCCCACAGCCTAATGCCGACGGTCGGCTTTCTCACAGCCACAGAGCATCATCTCTTTATGTGTCGCCCGAGGAGGTGTCATGCGATGCTTCGTTCGCTGCCCCTCTTTCTGTCTGCGCAACTCCCTGTCACTGGATTTAAGGCATACCGACAAATCCAGCCAGAGTATACTCGTTACCGAAGCTAGAAATCTGTCCAAGTAGTCTTTTGTGTCGGAACAGCGTTTCCCACGCTTAACTAGAAACCTCTGCGCTGCAGAAAGGCAGTTTTAATTCCCCTACCTAATTTTACAAAGAGTAGTTACTGTGCTTCTCATCTACAGGGAGGATTCAGAATTTGACTGCAATGGAAAGAGCTGATTTGCCTATGTAAAAGATGTGGAGGATTGTTAGAGTCTAACTCCTCATGTCAGATATCTGGATAACAGAATGAGTAAAGAAATTACAAAAGTATTCACTAGTTGCAAACAAAGACATTGCAAAATGTCAATGAAAACCCAGTACCTACTTTACAGAAGATGTAAAAGCGCAGGCCACAGCAAAGGTAGAGGTGAACGCGTGCTAAAAACCAAAGATCCTGCTTCCAAATCCCCTTCTGTTTGGGAATGTTTGGATTTGCAAGTTAATAAACAGCAACGCCTTTGCACTTTTACTGTTGCATGCTTTTCAACCTGACAAGACTGATTTCATTCGTAAGCATATTTATTTATAAATATAAAAACCGGGTCCTCTAGTCTGCCTTTAGACAACCATATTTCAAGTAGAGGAAATGCATTAGCGAGTGCTGTGGCCGTGCTCTGAGAAATACCTAAAGGAGGGCAAGGGCAACAAAGATATTAAAAGAACAAGGAACAGAGGACGCAAAGATAAAACTCCTTCAACATGGACTTTTCAGTATAGACCCTTTCAGTTAGAACGTCCCAAAAAGAAACAAATTCTTTATTCCCTATTCTCACAGTGCGAACAGCATATAATATAAAATACTTCCTCAGTCAGAAACGATCACCTAACTGTGCTGGGAACGGAAAGATGCACTAAGGAGACACACATGTTCAGTGCGGAAACAAGAGAGTGGGAAAAAACTGAAATGCAGTATCTCCTCCTTAGTATGAAAGGCACGTGCCTACTAGCTCTTTTGCGAGGTATTGTCCACTTTAGGTTGCATCTCAAATATATTTTAATTTAAATCTGATATGAAAGTAATTAAATGGCAAACCACATCAGATGATGAAAAACGTATTCATAGGATTAACAACTGAGCAAGACAAAGATCTTTACCAGAACTGTAAAACCTCAGCCTATGTTTGGGAAAAATCAGCCTCAGCTGAAATCATACAATATCCAAATCTAATCAATGCTATGCACCTGAAGTGTTTCTGCTTTTAAAGGACTTAGAGACATTCCCTGTGTGGTCACTTACCTCTCTAGGTTGCTACCTATTTTCCTAGCCACCATCCATTCTGTCAATTACGATGGCCTTGCAGAATTAGCTAATGGTGATATACATCAAATAGTTGCTTTTAAAGTGCACTAAGAATTAGAGTTGGATTCCTTGGTAAGATAGTTAAACTGGATTGTTATGAATCAAAATTACAACAGTTCCCCAAATCTCCACTGGCTACTTACTAGTTTGAAAATACATGTGAAAGGTTATGTGAAGGGTGGCTTCTACAGAAAGTATATTTTTAAGTAACAAATACAAAATATACGGCAACAGAAATGCTTTCATACTGTAAATCCCCATGATGATTAATTATTGCTTGGTGCACAGAAACAAGCTTTGGCTTAATTAAATGAATGCAGTAATTTTAATCTATTTTCTTTCTAATCCCATGACATTTAGAGTTAACAAAAGAACCTTGCAAACAGATGTGTTATTTCCAATTTTAGTCATAGGTCTTAAAAAGGACAGTTAAACCATCAGGTACACTGTATATGAGATAAAGTAAAGTTCCTCTTTCAGATCAATAGAAATGAGAAGTAACTGCATCTGATTCTGAGTTCCTTCAGTATTGTATTATTTTAAATTCCGACTCTCCTGGAGATTTATAACCCTGCGAACCCCATACTATTTCCAGCTCCTGCCATAACCTCAGTTATATTACTTCCCTCTGCTTGTGCAATCTTGCAGTATTCAGCTAAGATTTAGAGCCATGTTTTTTTGTGTCTTTCATTTTCAAGCAATTATGTGGGGCCTGGATTGGGAAGAGCGCCGGAGCTCTCGGCACGGGAGCCGGAGGGTCTGCGGGAGCGACGGACCAGAGCTGCGATGGCTGCGGCTGCCGCTCACCCTAACGTGCAGGGGCTCACCGTGTTTGGACACCTCAGGTCCCCAAGTGCCCCAAGCGCTGCAGTGCCTCAGTGAAGGTGTGCCTGGACGTGCGGTGGCCTGGCCATCTCACGCCGCCACACTGACAAACACGCAGTTTCAGCAAGGCTTGACTTTGCTTCCTGGGTCAACTCACATAGACCTGTTGGACAATAAGTATCTTTTCTTGGAGGTGCCTAGGAAATGTTTTCCAGGTTCCTCAAAGACTACTCCACACCGACTTTGCCAGGGTGCTATCCGAGGATACTGCCTCGGGGCGGCTCCCAGAGGATTCCCTGTGCCAGGCACTTTTTTTGCGGTGCGCACCCAAGTCCTGTAGCAGACTGAAACCAGTGGCAAAGAAAAAGTTCACTTAGCACTCAGAGGAACTCCCTTTGGACTCAGAGCTGCGAAAGACAGCCTCCACATGTTGCAGAGGTGGTGAAGGGAAAAGCACCCCCCCTCCCCCCAAAGGACTGTATTTACCTGACTATGAATCACATGCATAGAATGGCCAAGGCTGGAAGGGACCTCTGGAGATCATCTAGTCCAACCCTCCCCCACCCCCCCACTCAAGCAGGGTCATCTAGAACATGGCCAGGCTTTGAATATCTCCAGCAAAGGAGACTCCACAACCTCTCCGGTCAACCTGTTCCAGTGCTCTGTCCCCCGCAAAGTAAAGAAATTATGCAGTTCCCCTTGCTGCTTTGTGCCTGTGCATCCACACGTGTGTGCGTACATACGTCTGACCCCGAACACAGAGCAATTGCTGTATATTCCAGGCTATTTTCTCCCCTGAAAACAGACACGCCGCCCAGGGGTTGCCTTATATTTGAGGTCACGTACAAGGCCAGGGGACGCAGCCTTCTGGAGCGGGAAGCCTATCTTGCCAGCCACTACTGGGGCAATCCCACAGGAGGGAGCTGGGGTGCCGACAAGCCCCTTCGGGCTCCTGCTTGCCAGTGCCTGACCTGAACGCACAGCTCCAGCACTGCTTTAACATGCGGGCAGCAAAAATTACTATTAGTAATAGTTTGGCCCAGCAGCTATGCAGACATGCCTCCAGCTCCTCGCCCCCACAGTATCTCTGTGAAGGAACAGCAGCAGCTACAGAGTCCCGGCACTACCACTCTGCCACACCAAATATGTTTTTACAACATTTTTCTGGAACGGATACCCTGCCAGATCAACTCTTCTACACTTACTCAAGAGTAGATGCAGTACTTTTTGGACTAGAGAAAGATCTACCTGAGCAGGATATCATGGGCTTGGTTCATTTTCTAGTTGAGCATTTTTAAATATTGCTTGATAGTCCCTAGAGTGCTCCCACCTCATATTGCTGATGGAAGGAGCCAACAGCTCGTCCTATCTGCAAGCTGCAACAAACTGAAAGATTGCATAAGGTCATTTGAAAAAAATGAGAAGACAATTCAGTTTTCTAGTAAGACAGAACCAAACTGCATTCACTGAGCTGTGTCATGCCTCATTCACGTGCCTTGCTCATGCTGTATGTTGCTACTCTTCTAATCAAAATACTCCTTTCCTACTGTCTGAGAAAAACCTCAAATCTTGATTTCTGGCTTTCCACTAACATTTTGTAGACTTACTTATTTATACAACAGAAGCGTACAACAGAAGCTCCTTCCAGGAAGGATGTCTGACCCATTTACTCCCTTTCCTCAAACAGAAGACTTTGTTGGTGGATTTTTCTTCACGTTTGGGTAACCGGAGTGCTGTCTTTGAGAACAGTCTGTGGTACAGTTGGCCTGCCTAGAAACTGTGAGTTACTGTTATGCGAGGTCAGACTATGACTTAAAAGAGAGTAAGGCATGATGTTATTTGAAGAGGTAACCATGCTTTTAGCTGGGTGTTTCATTCTTACATTTATTTTGGCAAACACCTTGAGGTCTGAGTCTGACATCTTTTGAGAGCACTCCAACTCAGACGGTGTCTTTGAGCTCTCTCCCAGTAAGCCTCAGCCTTCTTCCTTCTAATCCCACGCTGCCAAAGTGAGATGATTTCTCTGAATGTAGGATGAAGTAACATCTTATTAGCTCCTCAGAAAACGGAGAAACATGATTCAAATTCATATCAGTAATAAAGTTTGAGGTGATGTTACCATGAAGTAATTTCCCTTTGAAAATTACTGTGATGTTCATAACCATGGCAGATGCAGGAAACAAAGGATTCATATCTCCCTGGGAAGCATGTCCCTCTAAGTCAGTCTTTAGGGAAATTATTAGATGAAACTGAAAATAGTGACATTTAGATGGTGGTGAAGGAATGAAGCTGCCTATCAAAATTTGTAATAATAGGGTATATCTGTATTTGTCAGTTTGCACTGTGTAGGGAATTCTCTGTTTCTTACACATCTATTTATACTGTACCGTTTTTGGCTTCTTCTTCCCTATAGTCCCAATACTGAAAAGAGGCAAATGCCTCTAGAGGGTGCTAGATTTTACCAGGACTGGATTCAGAGCAGTGTTATTGCCAGGCTGCACTACCACGGAGCAGGAGACAGGCACATCTACAATCAATAACTTCCGCACCCAAATTAAGGCCCCCTGCAATCCTTGTGATGTTCGGCACAGAGGCTGACACGATCAGGCACCTGCACTCATCAGAAAGCTGGGCTGGAGCGCTGGCAGCTAAATGACCCAGGGGAACCGTGCTCCAGGTCCTGATGCTCACGTACCTCCAGAGATGGGGAGGAGACAGGCCTCACCAGGCACCACCTCCTGCCTCGTCCGCGGGCTGCCATGGACACTACCAATGCCACCGTGGGCTCTGTCCACTTTTTCCAGAGTCAGTTCCTGTCTTCTTTCTTAGAAAGATCAGATGGCCTGAAGCAGAGTAGGGGACTACACAATAAAAGACACAATAAAAAGCTGTTGACATCTCCCACAATCCCCACAAAACCATCTTGCCCTCTCCTGGCTAACCAACCATATATTTGCTGCCTGGGACAGCTGTTCTGTCACCAGCGCAAACCCCAACTTTGCTACCCAAGGCAGAAAAAAACGCTAACTTTGCACACTCTAGTGAGCAGCATTGTGCTGGGGTCCAACCCCAACCCTTCCCTCCCCATGTCCCACCTCACCGCCTTGTCCCATCCACTTACCTCTGCGTCAGCAGCCCACGTTCCCTACATCTCTCCTTCTTGGCCTTGGTCCCGAAGCTTGAAGAGGAAAGGCCGGTCCCAGTGCTGGCTGGGGCTTTGCGGTAGACATCACCAGGGGAGTGTCCTAGGCGGCCACAGAGTACTGACTGAGTCACCACCAGCTTGCATGACTTAGGGCAACCACTAACTAATACCAGTTGGTGTTGGTTCATGCAAAGGTGCTTACCTGAGCCGCAGACAAGGCGTTTGCAAGCTACTGATCCCTGGGTCAGATAGCGGCAGCTCAGAGAAGTGCATCCCTACCGACAGATGGGAGAAAACATCTCTGCAGTAGTTTGCAGATCACCAAGGCTGGCCTAGAGAACCGGATACTTCTCCTCCACCATCCCTTAGAGAGCGAAGCTATCTCTTAGTGGGGACAGGAAACCCTGGGTAAAAGTCTGGGCTATTTTTTTCTGACTGTTGTGATTCACGGGCTTGAATTTATGAGGCTTGAAGAGGCAAATTAGGAATTTCCCAAACTGCACTAAGCACCAAAAGTCTTAATGTAGTTTGACTGTTGGAAGTGGGGTAAACTTTAGACCAAACTATGCAGGAAGCTCCCGCTGGCTGCCACTAGTTCACTTACTGCATCTCTTCTCTGAATTTGGTGGTGTAACTGGACCGCCTATTCTCCGTTTTTCAGTAAGTTAGAAAAGGAAGCAAAAAGAAGTTGACAAATGGAATACATGAACTTGAGAACATGAGAAACCTGGAAGAAACAAAATAAAGACTTAAACGAACTCACATTTATTTATTCTTTATTTATTAATAGCACCCAAAGCTACATTATATTAACACAAGCAATAAAGCTTTCATGTTTTTTTCCTACCAGTGCATTTCCAAATCCAAGTGAAGCGCTGGAAGCAAGTAATGCTGCCATGCCTTCGACACAGGCTATAGGTCACAATGATGCATGATTTGTAAGTGAATCCCAATGCAATAACAAATAAGTTGTAGTTTTGGTATGAAACCTGCAACCACAAGGAACGGTGGCCATTTCTATTTCCACAAAGTACCATAACAAAAACAACAGCTGTAGCAACTATAAAGGTAACATACTTAATCATACTTTTTGCATCACTTTATTGAATACTCCATGTGCTGGACTTGCAACTTATGGCTATAGTGTGTGTTGGCTACAACAATGCTACAATGAGAGTGTGTATTGTTTGTATTACAGAAAGAGTCATGAAATGTATGGACCTGTCTGCACGTTTTACAAAATGAACCAGCCATACAATAACATTTCACCACCTGTGAATATTGTAAATGGTTAAATTATAAAGTCATTTGTTCAAAAATCCAAATATTTCAATGAAAAAAGTATATAAAATGTAATAAAACATAAATTACATTTAAAGGTCTGTACATGATTCATCTTGCAAACAGAAGCACAAAACCAGCATTCTGTACAATATTGCTTATTTTGGTCTTCTAAAATTCAAAGATTCATTTTCACTAAAGAGGCAGGAAACAAGCATGGTTTCACATGCAATCCAGCACTAATTGCAGTAAATCAAGTGAGTTTATAACCCTGCACAAAACCAAAACTTTTATAACATAGGCACATGTATCTGGAGCCCTTTTCTACATTTGACAACCAACATGCAATTAAAGTTGGATTGTTAAGCTAGTGCACACCTACCATGTCTCTTCTTTCGGTTAACAGTGTATTAAGGCTGCTTGCTGCTAAAAATACGCAGCAGAGGAGGAGTACTTTCATCCACAAATGCAGTCAGCCACGCTCATTTGGAAGCTTCTGTCACGGTCATTCATCGGGAAAGATGAAAGAAAGACATCCTCTGTCCTCTCAAGTTATCCCACAGGATGTTGTGGATGCTCTAAGTTTACGTGGGTTCAAAATCATTTGGATAAATTCGTGGAAGAAAACTCCATCAAGGGTTATTAAAGAAAAAAAAAAAAGATTCCACCTCTGGCTTGGGAAGTCCCTAAGCCACAAATTGCTGGAGGCTGGGAAAATAATCTGGGGAAATACCACTACATGTTTGCCCTGTCCTTGTACTCTTCCCTAGGCAGTCGCTACCAGCTGCCTTTGGAGACAGGCTACCGGGCTAGACAGACCCACAGTCTGACTCAGCACAGCAATTTTTATGCTGTTTCCCTACTTTTCTGACTATTGTAATACAAACATGGATCAGTATTCTCAACTTGTTACTTTTTCAGACTCAGAAAGCAAACACAATCTCGTGTCCATTACATCAAAGAGATAAATACTATATACTAAGCTGTCCATCACATCCAGGGCACTCCTTTATGCTCAGAGCAATTCTGTAACTGCAGTTTGATTCCTTTACGTGTTACTGGTTTAAGCATAATTCACTAACATTACACTCACATATCATGATATACATGATGTGCAATGCTACTCTGCAATATGTTGCACAGCAACAGTACATTACTGAAAAGCAGCTTCCCTCAAGAACTGTAGGACAGTAAAAAAAAAGACTAAACCCAGCAATTCCATACCATCATATTTGCAAAATCTGATGGTGATAACAGTCAATAAACCTGGTATATCATTATTGCTGCACTTTATATGGGTGTAGGATTTTTTGGTTTTGTTTCGTTTAGTCAGATCAAAATCACTGATCTCAAGTCTAAGGATCTACAGTCTCCATGCACTGAAGTGATGTGAAACTCTTAGTAAAAAGGCCAAATTCCTTAGGCTTCCGACTGAATTTCTGCTTCGTCCATCTGAAGTGTGTCATTATCGCCCAGTAACTCTGTTTCTGGCACAGAACCCTCCTCTTCCTCCTCCTCCTGGACGGGATTCTGGGCAATATCTTCCGTCCCGTTGTGCGTGTCGTCCGTGCCCTCCGAGAGCAGAGCTGCCCTGTCAGCCACCGAGGCGTTGGAGGGCGCTGTCGTTACGTAGCCCGTGCTGGTGGATCCGCTCCCGCTGTGGTGGGAGCCTGGTTTCGGAATGATCTGGGGAGGCATCTGCTGAGGAGCCATTTGCATTGGAATTTGGACAGGGTAAAAATTGGGCAAGTAAGCGCCATAGGCGGGCATCGGCTGATAACCATTGACTGGAATGTAGAGCTGCGGAGCTGGGACCATCGGCCTCATCTGCCCTTTCATTTGGATGAACTGCGGTTGAGGGAAAGCTTGAGTTTTCTGCTTTGGTCCAACATACCTAGCATTGCTGACATTACTAACGGGGCTTGTGCTGAGAGAGCTTGTTTGCGTGGTGTTGCTCGCCCCAGAGGTTTGTGCTGAGCTGTTGTAATTAGAAAGGTTTCCCCATGTTCTTAGTCTGTTGTGTATATCTTTAAATCTCGGTCTTCTGTTGGGAAATTCATTCCAACACTCCAGCATCAAAGTGTATATCCATGTGGGACAGTCGTCAGGACACGGCAAAACCTGTCGATTCCTGATCATCTCAATGACATCCTGGTTAGAATAACCACAGTAAGGTTGTAGGCCATAGCTGAAAACTTCCCACAACACAACTCCGTATGACCAGATATCCGAATCAATAGAAAACTTGCCATACATAATAGCCTCAGGGGACATCCATCGGATAGGAAGAAGGGAATTTCCCATCAGTTTATAGTAATCAGCAGCGTAAACTTCCCTGAAAAGGCCTAAATCAGATATTTTCACATTAAGTTTATCAAACACCAATATATTCCTAGTGGCTAAGTCTTTGTGGACAACATGGTGGCTCGAAAGGTATTCCATTCCTGCAGCTATCTGAGTCACGATGTGGAAAAAATCTGCTGGCTCCAGAGTGGATTTGACTGTCTTGTCATCATCCGTGCTGCCGACATCCGAATGGGGAGATCTCATCACCAAGAACTCATGGAGGTCACTGTGGGAACAATAGCTAAAAATCATGCTGATGGGCTGTTCCTTCGTCACTATGCCCAGCAAGCAAACAATGTTTGGGTGCTGTAATCGTGATCTCATCATTGCCTCATGTTTGAATTCTTCACGAAGAGCCAATTCTGCTTTGTCTTTAAGCGTCTTGATAGCAACAGCCTGGGTTTGTTCACCTGGTGCTGTACCAAAAAGATGCCCTTTGTAGACTTTGCCAAACCTCTCTTCTCCTAGTTCCTCCATAAACCGCACTGTAGACAGATTGATTTCTTTAAGTTTAGCCTGCAATGAAAGAAATTTTTAAAAAAAGTGTTAAAAAACCACAGTGTTTTCTAAACAACAGAATCTTCTATTAAAGAAAAGCTTCCAGTGGTTAGATGCCGGAAGGAAGATAAATTGGGTCAAAATGACTTTCCCGCTTTTTGTATACTCACAAGAGTACATTGATTTTACAGTTAACCTTGGAATGAGTTACACCATTATCAGACGTAAATTGAATTACGCTGCAAGAGGATGAGTATAATTATTTTTACAAAGCAGCTACTGTATTTCCTGCAAGCTAAAAGAATGATCAATTCAGAGAAAATCTGGCAAATAATGACACCTATTAGTGGCAACTGCCTTTGCCCTACAGGTCTGCCCAGAGATGCACTGCCCATTGGAGATCCATTAGAAAAGCCGTAGGCACAGGCCCAGGAGACAGCTGCCCCGGGGGGGAACTGAAATATCCCTCCTGGCAGAAGGAGGAATAAACCCTCTTTCTTGTAGTTCCCCAGTACTAGATATGCCCTTTCTCCCCCGTTGCACTGCAGGCATGGCCCCTGCCTGTGGGTAGCAACACTAAATACAACTGCTGAGAAACGCTGAACCAGATCTGACTGAGGCGGGGAGGCAGAGAAGCTAAAGGGGGAAGAAGCTGCTCTCTGCTACAGGAAGGAAAAGGGGGCAAAGCCATGAGTAAGAAACCCCCGGAGAGTCCTTGCTCCTGCAGCCCGGCGGGGGAAATAAGGGAGTCTGCACGGGTGGATTTGATGGGTCCAGCCTGAGCAGCCGTGGGACCGAGGAGCCCCCAGCTGAGCCACCACTTTGTAGAAAGGGCACTGCAGCAGAAAGGAGCAGGGCAGGCTGGAAAGAGGCTCTGGCAGGTGATCTGGGGACACGCTGGGATTTTAGTAGCGAACAGGCTGTGAACTGGACCAAACAGTCTCCAGCATAGCCCAGACTTGGCCACCAAACCTCCCCCTTACAGCACAAAATCAATGCAATTTGTTACAATCGGTAAGATCCGTTCATTTTGCAGCTTCCTGAACAGATGTTCCCAATTGTTCCAAACTGAGTATTGTTTTTGTGAATCAGTGTCTAGTAAATGCTATGATCAAAAATTCAGCAGCAGATCTGAACAAGATTTTAACATGGAGATCATTTAGCTAACCTAGAAAAGTATTTCCAGGAGCTGAGAATACAGACAGAAGTTCAAAGCCATTTTTGTTTCACTGTCCTTTGGGATATACACACTTAGAAACATGTTGCGCTTAGACTCAACTCCCAGCTCGGCAGTAGCTCAGATAACCAGAAGACTAAGCAGACAGATTAGAAAAGAAACCCCATCATGCGTTCTGCTTGAAACTAGCAAACCACAGTGGTATCACAGAATCACAGAATCACAGAATCGTTTAGGTTGGAAGGGACCTCTGGAGATCATCTAGTCCAACCTCCCTGCTCAAGCAGGGTCACCTAGAGCATATTGCCCAGGATCACATCCAGACGCGTTTTGAATATCTCCAGCGAAGGAGACTCCACCACCCCTCTGGGCAACCTGTTCCAATGCTCTGTCACCCTCACAGGAAAGAAGTTTTTTCTCAGGTTCAGATGGAACTTCCTGTGGTTCAGTTTCTGCCCATTGCCTCTTGTCCTGTTGCTGGGCACCACGGAGAAGAGGCTGGCCTCATCCTCTTGACACTCCCCCTTCAGATACTTGTACACGTTGATGAGATCCCCTCTCAATCTTCTCTTCTCCAGGCTGAACAGGCCCAGCTCTTGCAGTCTTTCTTCATAGGAGAGATGCTCCAGCCCTCTAATCATCTTGGTAGCCCTCCGCTGGACTCTCTCCAGGAGTGCCATGTCTCTCTTGTACTGGGGAGCCCAGAACTGGACACAGTACTCCAGGTGAGGCCTCACCAGGGCTGAATAGAGGGGCAGGATCACCTCCCTCGACCTGCTGGCAACACTCTGCCTAATGCACCCCAGGGTACCATTGGCCTTCTTGGCCACAAGGGCACACTGCTGGCTCATGTTTAACTTGTTGTCCACCAGCACTCCCAGGTCCTTCTCGGCAGAGCTACTTTCCAACAGGTCAGTCCCCAGCCTGTACTGGTGCATGGGATTATTCCTGCCTAGGTGCAGGACCTTGCACTTGCCTGTGTTGAACTTCATGAGGTTCCTCTCCGCCCACCTCTCCAGCCTGTCCAGGTCCCTCTGAATGGCAGCACAGTCTTCTGGTGTGTCAGCCACTCCCCCCAGTTTAGTATCATCAGCAAACTTGCTGAGGGTGCACTCTGTCCCTTCCTCCAGGTCATTGATGAATATATTGAACAAGACTGGGCCCAGGACTGACCCCTGGGGGACACCACTAGCCACAGGCCTCCAACTTGACTCTGCGCCATTCACCACAACCCTCTGAGCTCAGCCATCCAGCCAGTTCTCAATCCACCTCACCGTCCACTCATCTAGCCCACACTTCCTGAGCTTACCTAGGAGGATGTGATGGGAGACAGTGTCAAAAGCCTTGCTGAAGTCCAGAAAGACAACATCCACTGCTCTGCCCTCATCTACCCAGCCAGTCATTCTGTCATAGAAGGCTATCAGATTGGTCAAGCATGATTTCCCTTTGGTGAATCCATGCTGACTACTCCTGATCACCTTCTTGTCCTCCAGATGCTTAGTGATGACCTCCAGGATGAGCTGTTCCATCACCTTTCCCGGGATGGAGGTGAGGCTGACAGGCCTGTAGTTTCCTGGCTCCTCCTTCTTGCCCTTTTTGAAGACTGGCGTGACATTGGCTTTCTTCCAGTCCTCAGGCACCTCTCCTGATCTCCAGGACCTTTCAAAGATGATGGAGAGAGGCCTAGCGATAACATCCGCCAGCTCCCTCAGCACTCGTGGGTGCATCCCATCGGGGCCCATGGATTTGTGGATGTCAAGTTTGGACAAAAGATCTCTAACCCGATCCTCCTCAACCAAGGGAGAGTCTTCCTTTCTCCAGCCTTCCTCTCTTGTCTCCAAGGTCTGGAATTCCTCAGGACTGGCCTTAGCAGTGAAGACAGAAGCAAAGAAGGCATTCAATAACTCTGCCTTCTCTGTATCCTTTGTCACCAGGGCACCCGCCCCTTTCAGCAGCGGGCCCACGTTTTCCCTAGTCTTCCTTTTGCTATTGATGTATTTGAAGAAGGCCTTCTTGTTGTCCTTGACATCCCTTGCCAGATTTAATTCCAACTGGGCCTTAGCCTTCCTTGTCGCATCCCTGCACGCTCTGACAACGTCCCTGTATTCCTCCCAAGTGGCCTGTCCCCTTTTCCACATTCTGTACACTTCCTTCTTCTGCTGGAGTTTGGCCAGGAGTTCCTTGCTCATCCATGCAGGTCTCCTGCCCGCTTTGCTGAACTTCTTCCTCAGAGGGATGCACTGATCCTGAGCCTGGAGGAAGTGACGCTTGAATATTAACCAGCTCTCTTGGACCCCTCTTCCTTCTAGGGCCCTACCCCAGGAGATTCCCCTAAGTAGGTCCCCGAAGAGGCCAAAGTCAGCTCTCCTGAGGTACTTCCAGGAGTAAAATCAAGCTGCAAACTGAAGACTGGATCAGAAATAACATTTCTAGTCACTGAGACAAGCCGCAAAATGGGGATTGGCAGGTGAGTGCAGATGCCATAAAAATATTTTGTACTGAAAGTTATTGCTGGAGGCCAGGGTTTTGAGGTACAACAAGTGACTGCAAGACCTGGTTTTCACGGAAGTAGTGGCTAGCACATGACAAAAAGTAGGTCCCTGACAACATGGCTCAATTTCAACACCAAAAATGTGAGATGCTGAAAGTCACGACACTTTGGAAAACTGAGGCCTAAGCAAGTTCTGCAAGAAATACCTGTTTGTGCTGATTGATGAGTGGCATTTCCATGTCCTGGCTAGGAGATGCCATCAGCTGGCGACGCTGTGGTGTAGCAGCAGATGCCTTTTGCTTGTTCCTGCACATACAGACCAAGAAGAAAAGGCAGGCAATAACCAAAGGGATAGCTATGCTGGGAACCAGGATGTAGAGGATTCCCATTTTGCTGTTGTCACGTGGGCCTGTAGGGCACAGAAACAGTCATTGGTTACAATAAGCATTTTTAATGGGTTAAACAGTAAAGAAAAACAAAAAGTGCTAGAGTGTGTTGATTGACACCAAATTTTAAACAAAAAATAAGCTTCTGTAACCTCAAAACAGAAGTCACGCTTTTTTCCCACGCAGTAATTTTCCTGTAATGTTTCAAAGAAATCTGAATGTACACAGCAGCAAGAAGTGTGAAGATAAGATAGGACTCCTAAGTTTAACACAGTCTGCTTTGACTGTACTAGTGCATGGTTTATCTTACGTTATTTTTGAGGTTTCCTGCAGGAGAAAGTGCAGAATATAGACTTCAGAACCATTGCATAAACTTGTTCAGTGATATAAAGCAAGTGAATAGTCTTATAGTATATAAAGTCCCAGCGCCATAAATCGCAGCACAACATGGCAGTCTGGCCTTCTCACTCACCTTCAGCCATTTCATCAGCACTTTGCCCTCTAATTTACCTCCACTGGTACTACTTCTGCCCAGAATAAACCGAAACGTCACCTCTCACTGGCAGGGACGTGGTGTACTTAATTCTACTGAATTAAGGTGTTCTTGTTAACACAAGTTACAGGATAACAAAGATGAAAAGGCCATTGATACATTTAATAGGACAGTTTGGGAACCTTTGTAAAATACATTTTTCTTGGTGTTTAGAGACTAAAGGACAGCACAATGACACCCAAAAGTTTTATTGGAAATGCCTGCGTTGTCTTCTGCAATCCATGGTTTTGCTACTTGTGACTACTGCTTTTACCACAACCACATCCCAGCGTGTAATTTTGACATCATGTTACATGCAATGTAGAAATGTATTCTATATGTCAAATGCTGTTACTGTAAAAAAGTGAAGTAACTCAGAAATTTCACATCAGTTTTGAGTGCTCTTAGATATCCAGGAAATCTGCAATGAAACCGCTCGTATGGCTTCCACCGTGCATTTGGTGCTGCAGGAAACACGCTTTTCTTCCTAATAAGCACAGTATTAAGTTGCTTTGTGGTCTCTGAAGACTGTTACCACTGTAACAGCTCTAGAATGAAGTCTGCACCAGTATGGGAAGTAAATGGGACTGCATTAACATGCTGTGACAGGCTGCTGCTTATTTTTGCTAACACTAGTCCAGTACTGAACCAGAAGCAGATAGCATAGGCCATTTCTGATAAAATCACCTCTTTCCTGACATCTCTGCTTCTGTGCTTTGGGTTTCTTACAACCAAGCACAGTGCTGTATCTCCCTCTACAGGATCTGAAAATCTTTGCTGCCTGTCAGATGGCACACAGAGTGAAAGCAATATACCGTTGAGCAGTGCTAGCAAACCAAACATATACCGGTGATAAGGACATTAAGGCATGACATTTAACAAGTTTGAAACCAAACCACGAAAAGTATCATGAACTTTTATCTCTGCTTAAGCCTTCAACACATAATAAAAAAGTAAAAAAGTGGCATAGCGTTTCAGTTAGAAGCTCTGCTTTCAAGCCAATATTAAATGAGTGCAACACAAAACAAGGATGCTGCACTACAGCAGGAGAAACATCTGAAAGCACAACTTGCTAAGTGAAGCACGCTCGTAACAACATGGAACATTTAAAACCGCAAAGGATTTAGGCCAGTCGTAGGGGGAAAAAAGAAAGAGAATACATACTACAAGAAGGTACGTCACACAGTTCCATGCGTACGTTTTTATTCTTTGTAAAACACCAGGGCCCATCCATCTGGCCTCCGGGATTTCGGCAATATGCATGCCCGCCGCCCAGCTCTGGAAACTGCGCGCTTGTCAGATCGTGGTTGTGGGGACTCTGCGAGTCCCAGAGCTGACAAGTGTGGCCAGATTTGGTGACGCTGACCGTCCCTCTATAATCCGCTCCAGAGCCATTGTAGCACTGATGATCTGTAAGGCAGGATTTGACAAAAAGTTACAAATCACAGAATAGTCAAGAGGCAGCAAAACCAAAACAGCTGAAGGGCAGACACCACGTAAGCATAAAATGAAGTACACTAGGATTTAAGTTGTGCTTTTTGCAATTTCAGCTCTGTGGCTATCTGTCCTCTTTGACACGTGGATATTCTTGAATTCTGCCCTTGAGTACCTCCATCTTATGGCTACACACAAAATCATTTCGTACCTCTGAACGCAAGCTGGTACTAAGCAGCATGTAGACTGCACCTCTAGACACAAGGTAAAAGAAGTTCAACTAAATTAGAAATGTGAGGTTCACCTCAGCAGAAGTCTCCTGATGCCAACAGTGTAAACTTGCTATCGCTTTTTAATTCTCATAATCTTCCTATTTTCTCACACTGCTCACTTCCTAGAGAAATTAGCATTGCATTTTGTAAGGCCTCTTGCTGATTTTTCCTTCATTTCTCTTTCAGGAAAAAAAAAAGAATTCAAGCTTTTCTTTTCTTTACATACACCACTCTCTTGTATCTGCTGAACTCTGGTTTTATCTTTATTCTGTCTCAGTTTTGCTGCTATCTTCTCTTCAAATCCTGTTTGCATGCTTGCCTGCTACGCACAGCGCCTGAACTGAATCACGCATTTCCCCACACGTTTGAAACATCACAATCTCCGCTTTCCTGCACCTCCCTCCCCAGCCTTCAGGAATCCAACCCTCTCAAAACTTCTGCTTTCCATTTCCTAAACAAATCAAGGGTACTTAACTGGAGCTGTTCCACTAGAGGGAGTACCGCTGGCTCTGAGCACCAAAGACAGCTGCGCTTTCAAATCTGTTTGCCAGATTTTGGATTGGTTGTTTTTATTCTCATTCCTTGGGGTTGCTACCTCTTGCCTGGCTGACCTGGCTCTGTCATCACTTTCTCAGCTGTTTCTGCTTCTCAGCTCCAATGCACTAATGCCCTACTGGCACACAACTAGTTTTCCATGCCCCCATGCTCCTAATGGTGGGTCCAGAAAATGGATATTCAGAATAAGCCAAACACACTTGGAGTCTTCAACATCTTTCTTTGTCATGCAGCTTCCGCAAGGAAGCGTGTAAGGAGGTGGTCATCAGTTCCTGGGAAACAGAGTAGGCAGAAGAAATGCCGGCACTAACAACGGACAGCCTTTCTCCTCCTGGGGGCAAATATAAATCCACAGAAGCAGGATGAATGTTTCACCTATCCTGCGTGTCACAGGATAGCCACACTGCAAGCTTGATTTACAGGATTAGTATTCTTGTGGATTTCTATATAGAAAGGACGAGCATTGAATATCCTAAAATGTGTAATTACTTAACAACCATTCCCAGTGAAGCTTCTTCAGGTTATTTAAGGCTTACTGACTTTTAAACAGAACTCACACATAGTTGTACGAGGTGACTCATCCAGAAAGGTAAGGCCTAAGGAAGATGGGTAAATGAACCGTATTCTCACTGGTCAAGGACCTCAAGCCAGAGTTTGGGGAAAGGCATGTGGGTAGGGAAGCCTGCAATGCACTGCCGCCCCTAGCAAATCTGTGCCAAAACTGATGTGTGGACACAGAATTGCATTGCCTAAGGTCATCGATATAACTCTTTTCAGTGCTAAACAACAACCTTTTAGCTTCCTCACCCCCCTCACCTTACAACAATGCAAGATTATGCTCAGTATTAACAGCCTAAAAAGTAATAATGATGTCCAGCGCAGCAGTATTTTCTGTGCAAAAGGAGCCACTGATAATTTATTGTCTCTCACTCCCCACCTGACCAGCGCTAAAGGCCCAGACTCCACTTTCGCCTTGTGACGAAGCATCAAGACTTACATCGGTTGAGTCTCTCCACAGGGATCCCAATCCTTATGCAGTTGGCAGCCTCCAGGGTGTCAGGTCGTGGGAGATCCTCACACTTAGGCAACTGTAGCTGCATCAAAATGAGGGGGTTTGATCTGGCGATGTTATATTCCTGCCGGCAGAGATCGTTCTCCAGGACTTCACATTCATCCCTGCACAGCTCTCGTGGCTTAGGGGTCCGGGAGCGCTCATCACACAGGGGAAACACAAAGTGGCAGAAAGATGGTATGGCAAACTGCGAGCACTGATCGGACAAATGTGTGGAAGTGCCAATCATGGTAAATGCAGCTGGAAAGAAATAAACATCATGGTTAAGCACCAAATCACAGTAAGTACAAGAAACAATTTCTATATAGTTGCCTTCTCCATCTCTGCCTTTTCTTGAGGATCTGAAAGCCTACTGAGCAGCAAGGACATTTGGTCATTGCTGCTGCAGAGGACAGATGACAAATGCAGAAAGCAAACCCACCGCTCCACTGCCTGTCGGAGGTCTGCACATCGTTTGCAGGATCTCATTTCTTCAGAAGTCACCCAGGTAACTGGCACAGAGCAAGTTGTGTGGCACCTGACTGATTTTGACTTGAAAGAATAAAGATCTAACTCAAGATGCACCTGCCAGGATGTTAACCTGTGCTTCTAAAATTTCTAAGCAGGTAAAATCTCGATGACAATCATTTAGCTTCTTCCTCCCATAGACATTTTGATCAGTAAACAAGATATGTGTTTTTCAAGCCTTGAAATGCAAAGGGAAATGTGCTGTTGGTGTTCAGAGAGATATTGCTGTTAATAGAAATGGGAAACCTAACAGGCAGCAGTTTGGGGAAAAATGAATGTCATTAATCTCAGCATACTGATCACATTAAGATGAATGTCATAATTAATTAGGCACTTGATCCTCCCCTTAAGCTCTCAGTGCCTACATGCTAACATTTATCTGGGAGTTTTCTTGCACGTTTGCAAGAAAAGACAAATGTGCACATGCACCATGTATCTGGGGATGCAGCAAGTTTTGAATGTAGGAACATTCCCTCACTGGAAAACATTAACTGTGAGTGAAGGTTGCTAGACTGCACATCCCACCAACGCACGCTGTAAGAAGGAAGGAAATGAGCAATTCAAGCTATTGAGCAGTCCTTTTACAAGCTACAAATCAGTTCTTTCCCTCTTGTTCAGCTGCCACCCGCTTTCCGCTGCCTCCCGCTCTACCAGTCTCCTCTCCTGAGTGCCATCCATGCTGCAGCCCCTGCTCTAGCCTTGCCTATGCTTCGCAGCTCTGCTTATATTAATGCAAGACTATTAATGCAGGAATGTAACCTTTTGTTAATCCCATTGTGAATACTGCACAAATAAGAATGATATCAGGCCTTGAACGACAGCTGTGGGATGCACTTGTCCCTAGGACTAACAAGTTAAAATAAACCTTAAGGAGCGAACTATTCACTGCTGGTTATCTGAAATACCATATTAATTTTTGCGAAGGTGTTCCAGAATTTGGATCAGCATGTCTTTGTTTTGACGGGAGGAACAAAAGCAAGCAAGGCTGGGTGGTGACAGTGTAGCCCTCAAAGAAGACATGCAGAGAGGCAGACATGTGGGGACCCGGTGATTATCGGGGTACCAGAGAGCAGGCAGCAATGCTGAGAGCAAAATAGCAGCAGCCCCGGCCTCTGGAGGAGCCTCTAATCAGCAGTGATACCTTGTGAAAACAGGGCAGTCACCAAAATCTAAACACCTGGGTGCAGAAATGCAAAGATCTTCTTCACCACAAGCCCTGCCCATTGCTAAAATCCTTGGTCTCCAAAGAATGCCAGAAATGGCCCAGAAAGCCAATTAACCACTCATGTTTTCCAAGCTCCTTTCTCAAAGCTTGCTTGCTCCTATAAAGCTATGTTAAACCCTAGAACTTACTCTATTCCTAAGCCTCTTTCCCAGTTCTCTTAGTTATAAGGCTCATGAGCCACGTAGCAGCAGGAAAGCATAGAGCTGCTGAAACCTTTTAAAAGGAGGGGAAAAGTTGAAGTTTTAAAGATCTGCTGTGTTAGATAATTTATCAGAATGAGAGCAAATACACAAGCACAAATATGTGGACAAATGGCACTTAGGAGCCTTGAACACTGGCATCAATTCAGTAGAGCATCTGAATGAAATAAATGGGAAATGGGACTTTCAAGAAGAGAAAAATTAAGAGTCTATATGTGGGTTATTTTTTCAGTCAAACAGATACTAAACAGCACAGTAAAAACATTGCAAATCACACATATTCACAGGTCAGGGGTCGGGCCCATGCACTCTTTATTGCTGGCCTTTTTGTCTCTTAAGTTATGTTTCAAGTTCTTCTCCAGAAATGCCCTTCTTCTGTAGTAGAAGGCTGAGATTCTCATCAAACTGCATGACGAGGACCAAATAGCACCACAGGTGGCACAGATGAAGGGAGTGTATATCACATATCAGCACAGCAGGGACATGAAAATTCAGAATGAAAATTCTCCACAGATACTGTCTGGATCCTTTCTGAATAGGTTCTTGGTGTTGGACGGTAGATGTCACTATTTCCCATGCACAGCCTCCACTTAAAATATTGTAGGCCTTTGAGTACAGGGAGATTCCACCAAAAACTATACTTAAAAAGTACACAGCAAATATAAACAGAATATAAGCCAAAGTTATACAGCTGGTTTTTCACCTAACAAAACACCTCGGTCTCAAAGTTATCTTGGCATTTGTGCAGAGAACACCTAGTCTTGCATACTTAAGTTGTGCATTTAAAATTTGCAAGAAGCAAGTATGCCGTGAAGTCCTCAGTGATCACTTTGCACAGCACTTTCGGTATGTCCTTTAGATGAATAGACCTTAAAAATGCTATATAATTCTGTGTTATTATTACTGCCTCAATAGGCGCTATGGCACTCCATGTGGTGGAACGTCAAGTTTTCCCAGTGAAGGATGGTTCGATCAGAAATTCTTCACGACGCCAGGGTGGAGCCAGCCTCCAGCCTCTATAGTCTAACCGATAATCAGCGGTATTAGGGAACATGCAGTCTCACCGTGAATACCCATACTGTATATGCCAGAAATAAATATAACTTGATCAGTAAACATTTTCTGGAAGATATTGCTGTTTAATTTTATTCATTTATTTTGAAAAGGGCATTTATGAATCTAATTCACAGAATTGTAAATTTAGTCATTGCTTGAAAAAACATCTAAACAGGACAGAGATGACATCACAGGAAACGATATCAAATACTTAAAAGTATGAATTAATTAATGATAGAACAGTGTAAGAGGTGGGAATTGTAACAGAGTGCAAGAGAGAGGAGGGAGGGGAATGAGTCTTAACAGCACAGAGAAGTCTTTGACAAACCCAGTATCTGATCACCATATCCCAACACCAGGAGTAGGAAAAAACCCCTGAATTTTTAGCTTGACACTGGCTCTTTCAAGTAACATCTTCAAGGGAATAGAGTCGATGAGTGAAGTCCAGCTTTTTTGGCAACTGGTTGTGTTTAAATAATAGATTCAATTAGCTAGCTATATCCGACCAGATGTGAATAACCTCCTCCTGGGCTGAGTTAATTGGCCATATATTACTATAAACAGTTTGCTCTATTCCACGGATTCATTTGCTTGCTCTAGTTGTGTGCATCCGAATCACAGCTGCTAACATCAGCGATCACTCTGAGGAGGGCCAGTGAAGAAAACCTATGTTGACGTACAGCCCATTAAAAGTCATTAAGATTTTGGACACATTTGCAAGTGTGTACAGACATGATGATCAGAGAAAGAATCAGCAGGGGCAGAGTGCAAGAAGGTCAGCTCTTGTTTTATATAAATCAATGTGAAAGCCAAACTCTGCTGGGATTATGCAGTAGGCGTGGCAAACCCAAGGGAATAACTACCATATTTATTTCAAGAGAACCAAAACGCAATCTTTTTCATTACATCAGAATGCACTTACTTTTTTTTTTAAATTTTATATTTGAATCAATCATGCAAAAAGCTCCAATGCAAATTACGAGCTGGTAAAAAGTCAAGACTCTGACGTTTCACTTAAAATGGAAAACTCTTTTATGCATGATAGCAATTTTTACCCTCCTTGCTCCAAATGTTTCTAACTGCAGGAGAGGAAAACTGGATCACCTACTCTAAACCTTTATATAAGGAGAGCTCAGTCATTAGCTGATAAAACTGAAAAGGATGATAACACGTTTGTACTTGAATTGGATACTTTCACAAATGCTTATTGTCCTACTACAAAAGCACATAATCTTACCGGTAATTCGGTTTTCAATTTCCCCTTGCATCTGGAGGGAATCCACATAAATGGTCCTGTTTCCAATGATTCGTGCACACGCAATTCCCCGGTACGGCTGACAGAACCCGTCTTCATGGTAATCTTCTCTGCAAAAGACAGATTGGGATTGTATACGCAGATGTCTAGCTGTCCCCAATGAATTTTTAGGAAACATACTCTTATAAAAGGAGAAAGAAAACAAAAGGCTGTAAATCTGAAATGGGTTAATTCCCCAGGTGCAGCTTTCTCCTCCAATTCTCTCTTTACACTACCTTGGAAGTATTAATGAGGCACCCTGTAAATAGCTCATTAGAGAAAGAAGTAAACCAAAAATTGAGATTAACTTAAAAATCATATGCTAACAGTAATGGGATTTGACACATGAATCTATTAAAATGCTGTTAGACTGAGACAGTAACATAGATCATGTTACTTGTCTTCACGCATTTTTGGCATCTATCCTCATTCAGTACAATTAGGCAAACAGTTGGTTCTCTTCTCTCACCTCTTTCTCCCATTCTTCATTTCCTGGAGTGAACAGCACAAGAGAACATGCCAAGATTTAATTAAAATATGGAATAATTCAGAACCATGAGTTAGATACACAGAATGAAAAGTAATCAAGGGTGTAACTTCTTTTCCTCCTCTCCTTGTTCAGTCAATGCCAAATTCCATTTCCGACATATATTTGAATGCATTGCTCAGGTCAGCTATTGGACTAACTTCTGCTCTCCTTACCTCAGCGTAAATATTTTCGGATAAAAGGACTAGCCTAAAGGCCCAGTGGTTCAACATATCCTCCCCAAAGCCTTGGTAAATAATACAGAGCTAGTCTGTAGATCGTAACTGCCTGAGCACCGAAAAGCCCCCCCCCCCCCCCCCCCCAGCCAGAGCGCTCTCAGGTATAATATCCAGCATGTCATGTGCTTCCTCCGGCACATCACAGCCTCTGTGCGAGGATCCGCTACTGCATGATGGACTGAAAAATATATATAATGTAATCTGGAAAACCATAACTCTAGAGCAATACTAGCATACTCAAAAGCTTAATCAGCTTTCTCTTAACTAAGCAGACAGTTCAAAAGTCTGTAGTGCCCCTCCATATTTTGGAGGTGTTATTTCAATACTCTCCTGTGCTTTGTACCTTATTTATTATCTTCAGATTCTGATACCTGCTTTGGTCACCCATTTATCCACTTCTCTTACAAATATCTCCACCTTTCCTGCATTAGTCTGTCATATGAGCAAGACAAAATTATCGGTGGAAATGTGTAAAACTAGCCTGCTTAAACTTCAGCAGGGCCAGAAGAGCACTAAAACCTGCCACGCGACAAGAGCTAGCCACAGTGAACAGCTCACCCAACACCCATGCAGCACTGAGCGCAGCCCATCGCTTCTGGTGTCTCATCCTGCCTTAGGGTCCCCCTTCATTTTTCCTTTGTTAGGTCTCCCTGACAAAGCTCATCTCTTCCAGGAAAGGTCACCACTGTTTCGTAGATTAAAACGCTTCGGAAGCGGCAGGCTGGGCAGGACTGTCCTATAACCGCGCAGTCCAATACTGGCACCATCCATCACCACCCGAGCAGCAATTCTCCCTCTCCTCCGGGAAAGATGAGCACTTAACAGAAGGGCCTGATGCATCACATGGCTGCTACACGGACCACGCTGATTTGTGATCTGCATGTGGAGTGCCTCACGCAGTTGCTGTCCAGATCTGGCCGTCGTTTCCTATCACAGTGTGATCGTTCCATAGTTATAAAACAGTATTTTGTCTATATGCTCCAAAACAAGATGAGCTCCCACAAAGATATGTAATTTTTCTATGACGGAGGATGAAGCTAAGGTGGAGCCTTTCGGGATCAGTTAATCGCCGCAGCGCCAACTCTTTCACACTCGTAACAAAAACCCCTAATTTTGCAACAATTGCATCATGCCCGAAGGGACGAAAATATCAAAGCGTTTTGTCTGTGCCTGTTTTACGAGCCCTGACCACCTCAGTAGGAAGTCAGCAATTCCCATAAGGGCCTGAATGAATAGGAAACCCCTATGTGACCTCTTTCGCAAGAGTAAATTCATAGCCCTATCCTGTGGAACAAAGTCCGCAATGTATCGACGTGTAACTGTACCTCGGGCTTCAACTCTCAGCGCAGGGCTCCCCTGCTAGCGCGCACACACATACATGCAAAAGTATAAAAAGAGTACTCCAAACAACATAGTTTTGGTGACAAAAGCTGTGTGATCTCTTACTTAGCTCCGTTTATTTATTTCTGTCATAACCTTCCAATACAGCTTATATACTATATATACACACATACGTTAATACAGATTTCCCCTGTCGTATGTTACAGGCAACTGCTGATTAAACTAAACTGGATATGACCATTACCATGGAGGCAAGCAAAAGTAAACAGTAATCCGATGTCAGAGACTCCGAGAGAAGCAGGGCTCTTGCTCTGCACATACCTCTGTCAGGTCACACAAGTCCTTAGTGCACAGAGCTTCGCCAGTACTCGTGATGGAGGGGACAAAATGAGTCTTTTTTAGCAAAATAGTCGATTTCAGTAAAGCTGTAGAAATGGCAGCATGTACGGTCCCCTTCCTGACTACTCTTCCCCTACTGCAACATGCACACCTAGCGCAGGGCAACACGTTTGCAGTGAAAAGCAAGGCAAGGGCGAAGCCAATAAAATAAAACAGGAGAGGCGTCATTCTCCATTCCAGCAGAAATCCTTGGGCTCACAGGCAGCTTTGATTCTTGCGCCAAACTATATGCCAGTAACTCAGCTGCTGATCAGAGCAGGAGTTAACAGCTGCTGAAAACGGGCAGAAAAACTGACTCCTCAATGGCCGCTGCTTGGGCTGGAAAGCCTGCTCTGCTCAGGAACCCTGGGAGAAGCAGAAATCTGACTCCATGGGAGGAATCCAGAAGAGTTCAATGTGTCCTAGTTGCAGGAGCCTTGCAAGCGAACTGCCACAGATCTTTTTTTACCTTTGCTCTTTACTGTTTCTTGCTGAATGTTTCAAGACGGCATTACTTTTTCCCATTAGTGATTTTCTTCCATTTATATATAATTTTTTTTTTTTTTAACAAGACAGAGTCAGGAACATCCTACGTCTTGAGTTTCCTCTTCCATCTCTGCTGGAGGACTGTCTCGAAGATGGGACACTTGGAACACGAATTTTCTCAGCATTCAGCTGGAGTGGAGATAAGGTATATTCTGCCACTGAGAAAACTCTCTTCCCAGCTACCTGTCAGATGCTTGAGCACAGTTTGGATTTCAACACAAAATTGTAAAGAATCTGACGAAACAGTCCTCCTATTCTTAAAACCTCAACTTCCATTTCTTAGGATGAAGGCCATCACGTTTCTCTGCAGAGAAGGACTTGGGTGTCCTGGTGGATGACAAGTTGAGCATGAGCCAGTAATGTGCCCCTGTGGCCAAGAAGGCCAATGGTATCCTGGGCTGCATGAGGCAGTGTTGCCAGCAGGTCGAGGGAGGTGATCCTGCCCCTCTCCTCAGCCCTGGGGAGGCCTCACCTGGAGTCCTGTGTCCAGTTCTGGGCTCCCCAGTACAAGAGAGACATGGCACTCCTGGAGAGAGTCCAGCGGAGGGCTACAAAGATGATGAGGGGACTGGAGCATCTCTCCTGTGAAGAAAGGCTGTGAGAGCTGGGCCTGTTCAGGCTGGAGAAGAGAAGACTGAGAGGGGATCTCATCAATGTGTACCAGTATCTGAAGGGGGGGTGACGAGAGGATGAGGCCAGTCTCTTCTCCGTGGTGCCCAGCAACAGGACAGGAGGCAACGGGCACAAACTGAACCACAGGCAGTTCCGTCTGAACCTGAGGAAAAACTTCTTTCCTGTGAGGGGGACAGAGCCCTGGAACAGGTTGCCCAGAGAGGTAGTGGAGTCTCCTTCGCTGGAGATATTCAAAACCCGACTGGACATGATCCTCTGCAATGTGTTCTAGAGGACCCCGCTTGAGCAGGGGGGTTGGACTAGATGATCTCCAGAGCTCCCTTCCAACCTTGGCCATTCTGTGATTCTGTGTTTCCAGACCCATAAGGTAACCGACCTTCTGCAAGACCAGTAACGTTATGAACTAACATTTCTCCTATAAAACTACAACAGGAGAACCTTTGATTTAGAGAGAAGCAAGAGTAAGAGGGCACAGTAATAAAACCAAAACACTGAGGCACTGATACCACTTTTATCAGTGGCACCTCCAAGATACACTAGGCCTACAGGGTCTTGGAACGTCATACTCGATTGGGGCACCCGGGAAAGTAGCCGCGGGATCTCAGCCCGAGGTGGGCACACAGTGCCATTAAGCTGCTCTGTGCATGCCCCGGGACACAAGCGCTGTGCTTGGCTAGCAGACCTACAGAAATCAGGCATTACCAGGATTTGACCCGATCACAGTGTTTAGTTTAGACATCTAAACGTGACGGTTAGAAGCCTAAATTCCCCTTGGGGATCGACCCTTCCCTCCCCATAAAACAGAGGACACGGTGGCCTCTGCTCAGATGCCTCCCAGCCCCTGGGAGCAGGCTACAAAAAGCAGCAGCTCCAGGTTAGACAGCTTGAAAGAAATATTATTCAGAATTAATGATTTTCTTTACATATAGGCATTAATCACATAACATCAACCATAGCTGAAGTAGCATAACAGTACTACATAGTAAATACCTCATTTAAAAGCATATAGAGGGAATTCTAGGAGTACCACATACCCTGCAAAATACACTGAACACAGCTCCCCACCTCCCCGCACTAAGCATTACTTTAATTTCACATGTGACACAAAGAACACTGAACAAAAGACTACAAAAGAAAATACCTAGGAAACAAAGAGGCTTTTCTTAATGGAAAAACCGAAGTGCTGAAAGAATATATCTGGGCATAATATAAAATATGGTATCTATGTAACACAAGCTATTGTATGCAACTGTCACAGCTGAACAGTCCGGAGGGCATATGAAACAAAAAACTGCCAGTAAATAGACAGTAATCGCGGAAAGTCTATTCTATACTGAAATCATATTGCGAAACACATAAGAATAAGTCTTAACAAGAGCTTTCAGTATACATTTGCAGTCCCTAAAAATGCAGTGAGAGCAAACCTGTTAGCTTTATGTGAAAACAGAGAATATTTCCACTTCAAAGTTGTTAAGAAAGGAGATACAGGGACATACGACACCATAAATTCAATACAGAACGTGCACAGAAACACACGAAGACTTAAAAATCTTTAGCCCTTAGATGTGATGGCTCATGAAATGGATTTTGAAAGTAAAGTGGAAAGGTACCAAATATTTATTTGCTATTAAGATACCTTATTTCTGATGGTATCCCACAAATTTCAGTTAAAACCCGAGAAACCCGCCATAAGTTAAAACCATTTTCCTGATGACAGAAGAGATGCAATACTGCACATCAGCGATAAATAGGAACTTTGTCACTTTGAGTGTTCAGAAATTGAATAACAACTAGTTAAGTAAAGCAAAATTTGAATTTTTTTTAACATATGGTACACATTGAGAGCCTGTGTTACAATGTAATAAGTAACTCATGTTCTTCATTCTTTAGTTAATTCAGTGTTGGCGTTTAAACAAGAGAGGCCAACACAAGTATGATATAGGTTCAGATTAAAACCTAAGAAGTTCCAGAGTGTTCCTTGTAATAATGACGAATAACTTCCAAATGGCCAACATTGAAAATTAGGTAACTAGAAATCCACCTTGGCGCAGGACTGCTAGAGTTGGGAGGACTAAACAACTCGCGATAAATAAAGCAGTAGTTAGGAAAAGCAATTAAGAGTGCACTTTTTGCACCTATTCAAGAAAGCCCTGAAAGCTATACTTGAGTACCTCCCTGAGATGGAGATTAGGGATTCAGGAACATGACAGATCTTCTGGTGTTTCATTAGTCTGTATACAAAAGGAAAATCCAATTGTGCAAAATAGGTTCTTCACATTCAGGCAAAACCCCAAATCTGATCTATTTTCTGAATACCTACTATTGTAGTCCACTTTCTGGTTTGAATCCCAATATTGAGACAAAACTCAGTAAAAAGGATCAAGTTAGACAGTTAGATGTAATACATTTTTTTAAAACTAATTTGAAAATATCCTAGCAATCCTCCCTATAAGAAAATGAACAAAAGGGTTATTTAAAATTGTAATTTGAGGACAATTTATTTCAATGCATTCAAATAATAAACCTCAAAGGTATTTACAGGGATGTATCGTCAACTTACACTCTACCAAAGTAAATGATATTCAGCCAATTTACAGAATATAACAGGCTACCCCATAAGTTCGTTTCTGAAAAGTTAGTAGAAAATATGTTATCTTACAGGATTTTCCCATAAAGAAACTTACAAGGGCTGCTAAAATCACCTATAAGTTTTCCCACAATAAATATCAAAGCTGAAGTTTCAACCTTTTTTCCATCTTGCTCAGATAGTAAATAGCTTAGAATTAAACAATGTTAAATTCTAAGAGAGGATATTAAGACTCCTCTCATGTTCTCCGCAAGCGGAGTGACAAAGCAAGGTAAGGTGTGCGAAACAACACGGTTAGACAGTGACAGGCTAAGGAAAGGATGAAAAAATTATATTGTCCTGTTTGCTATGGGTGGAGAAATAGGGAATTTGGGAAAAGGTCACTTATCTTCTGGGAAAGTCCTAGAGCTGCTGATAGTTCTGGCTGGAGAATTTTTATGGCAGAAGCCGTGTAAAGAGGGAGATTATAATCAAGAGTCATCAGACCAGAGGGGAAAGGACAGGCAGCATATTTCAGATTCCAAGTTTACTTAACTCAGTATGCGGCTACTTCATAAACAAGAACGACATAAGTTAAATGAACTGCAGTACGTGGAATTAAAAGAATAAAGGGCTTACGTTTGGTCCAGGGGAGGCAAATCACACTAGTATGTTGGAAGCACGTTATAGAGAGCACCAATGAAAGTTCAGCAATTCTTACCTTTAATATAAATATCTATTCCTGTTTTGCTTATACTGCATTTCAAACCAGGAACTGATATAAACTGGCACGACCGCCCTGGTAATTTGTTCCCCCTCCTCCTCAACATACATCACACCAGTGCCGAGGAGCTAACTCGACACACAAGGGGATCACTTTTCCATGGCTAAAACGAGTTCACATCACTTAGTATTTGCTCCCTCCCACCGAAACAGGTCACAGGGAGGATCTAGAGAGAACAGGAACATACTACCCTTCTGCAGCGATCACTCCTCTCAGATTTGCCTCCCGACAAAAACATAATGAATCTGTATTAATATTATTATACAAAAATTCTTATGTGGAAATTCTCTCTTACATCATATCTAATCTGCAAGAGGAAAAATTTAATTCCCCCTTTTTCCACTGGTGTTTTGAGGTCTGGCTAGTACATGTACCTTTCAGGAAAAATAACAAATAAAGCAACGTGCTTCTCACTCCATCTCTCATTTTGCCATGGATTAAAATTTGTCAGGAGAATTGCCTTTTGAAGTAGTCATTGCCGGTGTCTGGCAAGAGGTTATAAAATCGCTCCTTCTGTCGCATCGCACCAAGGACATCAACGGGAGTTTTACTACTGACTGCTGAGGCAACAGGACTGGGGTATAAATAACGGCTGGAGGGAAAGAATGGGATTTTCCCCAAGCAGCATTGCCCAAACTCTTCCTCCACCGAGAAGGGTTGTGCTAATGCCACTTGTTGCCAAAGTTGCCCATAACCAATACGCCAAAACTCCTCCTTCGCCTGCTCCCGCTCTCCGACCAAAGGTTCGGCTGTAAATGACCCACCTCGCCTGCACATAAAATCATCTGTTTGCACATCTTCACCAGTGTCTGAAGATCAAACCTACTAGCATGTCGGAAGATAGCCGATAAAATAGTTAACGCCTTGGACGCTTCCCTAAAGCGGAAGACGGACGTAAAAACTTTTCCCGTTCACTAAAGGAATGTGATAAATAGTATCAGAAAAGAAAAGGAGTTCAGTCTTAAATACTCAAAAACTAACAGGCGGGGGAATTTGTATAAATAGTCATAGCTCAGTTGAAGTCAATGGACCTGTGACAATTTACACTCACTAGGGATATGGCCCATGACTTCTGCTACCAGATGCTCACTGAGTGCAACAGCAGTCCCAAAAAAGAAAGAATACCTTACAGCTAACACAGGATTTGGATAAACATTAACAAATAGCATTTGTTTTGCTGCTTTTTATTTGAAATTAAAAAAAAAACACTTCAGAGAACCCCTAAAAAAGTTACTTACAGTAACATTTACTGAACAGAGCATTTATTTCTGAATTTCATTTGAGTATTTATCTGCTTCTTCCTGAAAAAAACATTGTTAAGCGAAACTCCATATTTGATGTCTAAAATTAACAGTAAATAGCAATTGGTCTTTATTTTGCTGCTTAAAGCAGGAGGCATGATGCATTTTTTAATTTTAATCATGGTATTTGAGACATCATTTTAACCCTGGTAACAGATAAAGCAATTTATTGAGTTGTCATTAGTAAAAACACAACTGCAACTTGGTGTTTATGACAAGCTAGAGAAAAGTAAGTTGTTTGACAAACAGCAACGCGCAACCAAGAACCTTATTTTTAGCCTGTTGCCTGATTTCCGTAGCTGATTATAACAGCAGGGCTTTTGAACACAAAAGTCAGATCCCAAAGTCTGTTTTCAAAACATTGTCCAACTAATGCTCTGGGCGTATAGTCAGACATTTTCATGAAAGGAGGATGCCTGTAATGCAAGGTATGTAAAAGGTATTTAAATTCAAGCATACACCTGCAGTGAACCACGAAGCGGACTGCTCTACTCAATAGGCCTGAAGCAGGTGTTGGCACTCCTTGCCCATCCACGTCCTTGATAGAGCATACCACGGTCAACCTTTTAAGTGGATAAAATCCACTGAAAATGGCATTGCCTTCATTTCTTTCACAGAATCATCCTGCATCAGCCCTGTGCCAGAGTTATTACCCTCATTACAGTTACCTGGGTAAAATAACAGCAGCAGCCCTACAGAAATATAAGTTACTAAGTGCTTTTCTACCACTTAGCCCCTATCGTGTTACTCAGTGAGCAGTGTAAAGTCTGGCTTTGGATATATCCATTTAACTGCATCATTCATATACAATGAAGATGGTGTTAGCAGATAGAAGACAAGGAATTTTGTCGTTTGAAACGGAGATTATGCAACGTGAAGATGAAAGCAGCACAACTGAACTAGGGCATTTACTTCCTACATTTCTGCAAGGAACAGAGCAATAATCTCTGGAGGAATTACCAGCCATTCCTCTTACAAATTCCTCTGGCTACCACACGTAACTTCAAACAGACGATCGAATGTTACTTCTGTCTGCAAACTATCTCTTCTGATTTACTGAAATGGCATTTCTCTAACTTCTCCCTCTGTTGCACTGGTGCAAACATGCTGGGATGAAATCTTGAAATCCGATGAGCAGGCTCAAGGAAGCTTGTGAGCCAGCTTTGTTAAATATTAGCTATTTTTCACAGACACATCCTTGTCACAATCGGGGTCACCGAATAACTAAATATCAGAGAGCTAATTTCAGCATACGGAAGTGCAGGGCTGACCTTGTCACGCTCCAGCCTCTGGCTCACCAGTGGTAGTAGTATGAGTCCTCCTCCTCACCTTCACCCGCCTTCCCCCTTGCTTTTATTCTTTTTTTTTTTTAAGGCTACAGCAAATTTTCCCTCTCCATGTGTTAGGATTCTCTAATAAATCCCCTCCCTCTGGCACCTCTAAGGAAGAACAGCAGCCCAATAAGCCTTCTAGGGAACGGCTGATAAGCAGCTCTCTATTTCTCCCACTGCGGGAAGAAAGCAAAATTCTTTGTCAGGTAGGAGGTAGATGGATCAAAGGGAAAAGAAGGCATGGTCAGACATAGCCAGTTTTTCAAATTCAACAAGAACGAGGTTACTAGGAAGACAGGAATATCAAAGCAAAACAAAACAAATCCTATGGAAGTACCCCATGTTTCTCCACTTCCGAGTTTTTCTTGAATGATGGAAAATAAAGCAGTTTTCTGTGAAGTGCTTTCTAGCTCTTTATCAGAGGCTAGAGGGTTCAAACATTTTTGCACAAAATGCTTAAGAGCCGTATTTAAAATTGTTTCGTAATTTAAAATGTTATAACTGACTGTAGCACTAAAAAGGTGTTCCCCTCTGAAAGTATTTGAGTAAATGCAAAAATGACAGAAACCATGTCAGTATGATTTTTTCTTCCTTTTTTTTTAATATAAAAACTAAAAAAGGTGGCTTTGCTATTTCAGAGATTATGTCTGCTAGCATAGGGCTCTTTGTAACACAGCCAAAATTTATCATAGCATCAGCGAAGTTCAAGCTTCTATAGTTATATGTACATGGAAGTGCTCATCTTCAAAGTCCTTCCCAGAACATTTTTATCAAAACCATAAACTATTTACAGTCATAAAATCTTAAAATGTTGGCTTCACAGAAATTTTTCCAGTCTTAAGAAAAATTTAGCATATTCCACTTATCAGAAAATCCCAGGGTAAATGACCTTAAAACATCTAAGCAACAATATGAAGTATCCCAGCAACTTGCTACCTCCTCTGCTATTTAATATGCATATAGTATGAATTCCTGAATACATATCAATGTTGCAGAGTTACGGCTTCTGATTACTTCCTAACATTAGAGGCTTCGTCACAGTTGCTGTTAACTTTGTAGAATTTATTTGAGCTGAAATTTTCTACAGTCCTAAGCTAACTTATTTTTAAATTCAAAAAAATGATTCAGACATTTCAAAAAACGAGGCCAGACAAAATTACCACCTCGCTCTTTAAGAAGAAAAGAAAAACCCTAAAAATACCACAAAGTAAAGCAAATCCACCACTACGAACACCAGCAGCCACTTGGGTGTGATGCTGCAGCGTGCCCTTGCTATTGAGTAGACATCCAAGACTTGTTGGGAGGTGATTTTTGCTGGTGCCATGATATACTATCCAGAGTTGTCCAACCTTTAAGCCATTTCCGTCCTCATATGGTCAGTTCAGGCCCATGACAACGTAGCTGATATGTTCTCCAAAGATCCAATGTACAGCAAGCTTTGCAGATACGTTGGGGAAAATAACACTGTTTAGCACCCACATCAGGGCTAGCACCTAAGGTTAAACGTGGTGCTGGGAGGAGGCTGAGCGCCTGGGGGGAACGGGGTCTTGCAAACAGGAGGACCAGGCCAGATGGCAAAGCACAGAAGAGGTTACACTCAGAGGTCCCCCAGAACCTGGACCAAGACATAATCTTTCTAGGTCTCACTGCTCCTTTCTGACAGCAAACGAGCAGATGTGCATCTCCTCTGTAGGGCTGGTCTCTACCGGAGGCAGTAGCCTGTTATTAGGGCTCTCCGCATGCTGGGTGGCTCCAGTGACAAGGTTTGGGTGGTGCAACAGAGGAATCCAGCCCTCACAAAGTAAGGGTGTCACACCAAATTGGATTGTTATTTTTTTCCAAATTAGGCAGATTAGGTTTTTTCCTGCACAGGAAATTCTATGCCTGTTTCAATCAAAGCCTCCGGAGTTCTCAAGAAGTAGAAATAAAAACATACTCTGCTACTGCCAGCCACTGCTTACCCTCTGGGTAGAAACAGGCAATGTGTGGCTGCAACGGCCGAGCAGGGGCCAGGGCTCCTTTGCTGGGGTTTGTGGCACAGCGCCCCAAGGCACCCCAGACTGCTGGTGGTCCTCTGCACTCATCCAATGCTCACGTAATCCCAAACGATTACTTCCCCTTACTTCCCTTCCTTTTGACTTGAAAGCCCCTTATTGAGTGTTTAACACATCTTTTTTCTAAAGGCTCTTCTTTTTCCTTCTTCCTTTGCAGAATTAATTAGTTCTTCATTATTGCCACACTACTATTAGTGCCACATATTTGCCACATTATTATTAGTGCCAAATTTATGTTCCCTTTTTTTCCTCTAAACATTCCTACAATATAATAATGGATATGCCATTGTATCTCAGGCAAAGCAAAATAGCTCACATCACTGAAAATCACAGCTATAATTTACTTTCAGTTGACACACACGCGATGCTACACAAATATTATTAGCTTGATAGGTACTAAGTAGCAATTGTACCAGCATGGCAACTCCATAAATTAATCTAATCACGCTTAAAGTTAATAACCTCTTCATTAATCTAAACAAATACTTAGGAAGCGCAATTAAGAAATCGAATGCTGCTCCTAGGTTTAGCATGTCAGCATTTAGTTCCTAATGCTTGAAAACCAGGATGCTGTGTACACCGATATCTCTCCCAGGGCAAGGGTGGATTAAAATGTACAGAGATCACCCATTGCACAATCTTGCTGGAGTGCCCCAGGCGTGAAACTATTGAGTCTATAATAAGCTTTTGCTTCTCTCTCTCCTCAAACCAACGGTGAAAGAAAAAAAAAAAAAACGCAGTAAAACTTCATAACCCGCTGAGACTGTCTTTGCCACGTAAATTTAGCAAACACGTAATGAACACGCTACCTTGCAGATACCAACAGTAAAAGGGGACTTATCACACCCCTTCCGAACCTCAGAGTCATAAAGCAGCTCCGGTACCTGAACTTCACTAAGGCAGAATACGCCCAGGAACGCTTTTGACCTCAATTTCAGATTCCTGAGCGACTCAGACTCAGCAGATCCGACAGTTACGAATATGTATTTAGGTAATGTAATAAACTGCAATCTGTTACAGGAGAAAATAGAAAGATGCCTGTGCTGCTCTTGTTGAAAGAATACAGGATTTGTTCCTACGAGAAACAGTATTTTCTTATGCTGCTCACCGCTGAGACAGCCTCACTTATTTTTTGGGATGCTTGTGGAAGTAACATCATGTGTGTTTCTTTTAGTCCTCTGCTCACTGTTTTACAACCCTAAACGACTTTATTGGCAGTAGGTGGGCTAAAAACTGGAGCTTAAAGCTCATTCTGCAGGACTGAGTCAGATGAAAATACCAGGACTGTATGCGGGCCACCCTGTCGAGACTTCCGCGTCCCACCGCACTAAAGCGGGACTGATTTTCCGACTTGAAGGAAAGTATGGGGGGAAGAATTCTTTCCGGCTTGCGAACTGAATTTTTGGAAAATCTTCTGAGAAGCAGTGTGTGCGTGCGTGTGGGGGGTGCGTGCAAGGTGGGCACGCGCCTGTGCGCGTAGGTGTAAACCCAAAACTTGTGCTGTACACCAAATATTTCCATAATAAAATTAGGGCTCCCGTGTGAATTAACCCTTTGCCTCTTTCACATTATTCTCAGGTTTAACAAAATGACTTGTGAACGATATTTTTGCAGAACGTGAGGGAGTTTGCTGATGGGACGTGCTTCTTGCTACTTTATTTTTAGAGCTATATTACCTCAAACACCTCAAATTTTAGCCTTAAAAGAGCAGTATCAATTTAAAAGAACAGATTTCCTTACTACCTTTTTTACTTTTCTCTTTCACCTTTTTTTACATCCTACCTTCTATCACTCTTCATGCTATTTAGTTTTGAAGGGAAATATTTAAATTTAAAGTTTGTACAATTTGTTTCACCTTTTCTCAGGCACAGTAAATTAGCTGCCTTTATATTTTCTGCGATTCTTTCAAGCTGAAGCGGAGAAGAGTCATACCAAAGTAAGGAAAAATTAACCATAAAGCCATAAAAATTGAAAGGAAGATTTGTGACACAGTTTTACAACACTAACTCATTTTTTCGAATTACCCGGTTTTCACTAGGGTGGCGCTCCTTTACCTTTGTGCCTAACTAAATATTCACCCTTTCGTTGCATGTACTTAACGGCTATTCAGCATCCTAAGGCACTCTAATTAAACTCAATGTGGCATCAAATGATGACAGGAAGTCACAGGGACATATAACTGTCCTTTTGTAGGACATACAATAAACACTTTGAAAGCCGTTTCAGCTACTGAACGAAGAAAGGAGGGGGAGGGAGAGAGGGAGGAAGTAAAATGAAAACAAACTAAAGATCGCTGCTACATCAGGGATGTCCAACAGCTGCACTAGCTACTTGCCAAAAGCCCAAGGGCCATTACTATTCTGAATATCAATTTACATATATCCTTAAAAGGAACAACAAATGCCCCATTTTGCTTGTAGCTTCCCTGGTGGATTAATACAAATTGTTTCCCTGAGCTGCCCAAACAGAAGCACCTGCTGCTGATCAGCTAGCTTGTGTTCACTGGAGGAGAGCATGGTGGGGTCACTTTTTCACAAAGTCAGAGCCGCGTTTGGCTCTCGGCCCTACGTGGCACATCTCAGAGTTACACCTTACGCCTTGACCGATCCGATAGCCTGCCGGCTTTGAAAAACCAAGGCACTGCTCTGCAAAGGAGGCAGGAGGCTCTTCCAGGAGCTGCGCCTAGGTCCTCCCTGACAGAAACCATCAACTTTCTTTAATATCCATCCACAAGCTAAATTTCTAAATTTTGGAAAGCAGAACTTCCAGGAGAGAAAAACAGTCTTGTGCTTTGGTGCGCTGCCTGCTGTAGCCACATATAAAAAGGCAAAGCTGCAAGCCCTACGAATATTCATTAGACACTACCCAGTCCATTAAATAGTACCTTGGTGGCACTGCTTATCGCAAGTGGGAAGGTACTGCCTCACATTTAACCCTATATTAACTTAACAGTAATATTATACAGAAGTGTAACTGATGGCCTATGCTGTTTGGAAACCTTGTCGCAGCAGTAGGAGTCCCATAAGGCTGGTTTCTTGGCTTTGGAGCCAGGTAACGCAGTGTAAAGCAGCTGTATTACACCTTAAGAAGCTGGGGCATTTGACTTACAGAGTAGCACAGAGAAGGTAAAGCCTTCCTGGAGGTCTATTTTTAATCATCTTTTACACGCATGTTTAGCACCCCTTTGTTTTTTGGATGTCTGGACAATATGGATTAGGGAGCATGACAGACTACAACAACCTTTTCCCAATATTCCCCACTGGTTTCCTTCCTTTGTTCTCTCATTCCTGTAAAAGAAAGAAAAAGACTACCACTTGCAACAGCATTGCCAGGTAACAAGCTGCAGGAATACACACACTTGCACCTACTCCAAGATGCTAAGCATGTTCGTTGAAATATACACCTGGAACTTAAATTAGTCACTTTTTAAAGCCTACGCTTAATTTTCTAACATTAAATAACATAAAGTTTGCTAGATCCTTTATCATTTATTCATTAAAGACTAGACAAGATTTAAGTGGAAGATCAACGTTAAGAAATAGGGTAATGTGGGAAGAGGCCACAATCTAGCACTGTGCAAAGCAACCCAAATCAGTACTTCCCCTGCTCTTTAATTCTACCTTAAACTACACATATTCTAGGTTTTCCTGAGCAAAATTAAATTATTCCCACAAAAGGAAGTTAGGGAAAATCTTCTCTGTTGGTTTCCATAATAAGACATAGGTCTCAGCTTCTCCTGAGTGTGCTCTGGTGGTTCTGGACAGACAAAATTTTCAATAATATATATTATTTGTCAGACAGTACATGCATCAGCCCTACTAGGCTGGGTGATACACAGCCACAGTAAAAAACAATCACTGTACTCAAAATAGGTAAGGTAGAAAAGGAGTATGAAAAATGAGGTGCTGTGGCTGGTTCAGTGCAGCAGCATGGAAGCCTTGGTTTCGGTTCCCTCCTTCCTCTCCAAATTCCCCGTCTCAGCCTGAACGACTTGTCAAAGGACATTAAAAGTGATGGGCCCAGAAGCAGCTCTGAGATTTTGGATATCTGTGTTTTGATAGGAGCCCCAGTCCCACACCGGGCTCAAATCCAGCCGCCCTCCATCCTCATGCCTTGCTGGGGGAAAAGAAAAAGGGGAGGAGGGAAGTTCACAAAACCGAGGCACACAGGCTAGAAGGGAATTGCAGCATGTTCCAGCCAGATCCCAAATTGGATTGTCAGGGAGCCAGGAAATCTGTCAAGGCAAACACATCCTGCTTAATGTAGGATCCAGCCTTGGATAACCTGTGCCTCAGTTCCTCATTCATAAAACAGGAAGAATATTCCCTGCTTTACAGAGAGAGAAGGTACGTTAAACATTTTGAAACGATCTGGTCCCACGATAATGGAAGGCAAAGCGATTCCTAAGACTGGCCATCTCCATTTTATGTAAAAAAAAAAAACAGAGACACAAAGGTTGAACAGCTTGCCACGATCACACATGGAGACAGGGGCATAGCCAGAAATTGAATCCGGATCTCTAAAATCACAGTCCAGCACTTTAATCACAAAATACTACTACTTCCTTGAATAAAGTCGGAAACCAGAATACAAAGTATGCATTTATTCTATAACTTCAAAATGTTACCATAAATATCTTAGAAAAAAAATATATCCACTTCAGATATGCTCATCTCAGCCGAGAGTACAGCTTGATGAAACAAAAGGCGTGCATGTCGTTCTGCAGGAGCGCCACCTTTGAACACCTGCTCCTTATGGGTCTGAATAGAAAAAAGGAACTTCTGAATTGGTATAACTTTGCTGTATTTCGTATAAAATATTTGTTTACGTGAATTTCAAGAAAAACTTGTACAACACTGAAAACGTTATTATCAGTGGCTGAACTGGATTGAAAATACAGGTGAGAATTTATACCACCCCAGGAGAGGGAGAAGGTAAGAGCTGTGCTGCTGGCTGAAGGCAAGGAAAGTATTCTTCCTTTTTAACACAATGTTGGGTACCTTCACCTTGCCAGCCAGATCCAGCTTACAAAAACATTTTAAAGTTCCCTCACAGTTACTGCCTTTTCCCTGGAAGCCCCTCAGACATGAGCGGAGAGGTGGCTTTGGGGTGAAGCGCTCAGATGACTCACTTCCTCTTGCTTCCTCTTCCCAAGGGCCCTGTTGCCTCTTTCCCATCTTATAATTACATGGACATTTGTCACACGAAAACATACTTGTCCCCATCATACGGCTGTAGGAGCACCTGTCATGTCATGTGGAAGGCCCCCACTGGGCTCAAAGGAGAGGTGCACTTTGGCTATGTGATGGGAGTGAGGGGCAATACAGGCCCGTAGGGACTACATTGCCTACCCCAGCCTACAGGTTCCTCACCAGCATTTTAACTCTGAGGTGCTACTATAGTTTTAAAGACAGTCTACTTTGTTTGAAAGAACTGTTTTTCCTTCAACACTTTTATTCAATGGACTGAATTTTTAAATTGTTGCTGTTGCCCCAAACTACCTGAATGAACCAAGGGATGGGAGAATGCAGATTGGTGCTGGATGGCTGGTACAGCAGAAATCCCTACCTACAGCAGCAGTGACTTCTGCCATGACTAGAGTGTTTCTTCCCACCTGTTTCTCCTGCTAAGGATTCAGCATATAGGCATTAGCGACTCAGCTCAGAACAGGTACGAGTCAGGGTTTGATAAGACAGGGATTTCTCATAGTTCATTCACACAGTTTCTCAGACAGCCGGGTTCCCCTCCTCAGGGCTCTGGAGGAAGATGTTCACCTCCCAGCATCCGCCCTGAGAAGATGGCAGAAAGGTCCATCAGGGAAAATGGACAGCACTGTAACAGAGCAGCTTCTCTTCAGCTGCGCTTTGCAAGGGCTTAAGTTATAACTACTTCTTTTGTCTTTGCTGTGCCCGCCTCACTTCTCCTAAAGCCTCATCAGATTTTCCAGAAGCCCTGGGGCCAGCAAACATTTAGATATCTTCCACCTCAAGTCCTCTTCAAGGTGGCCCCATTACAGGGACAGAGCCTTAATGAGAACGCCAGCCACAGCTTCAAGTCAGGAAGCTGCACAAGGGGTGAGATCCGATCTTACAGTAAAATTCAAGAGAAAAATGAGCTAGAGTAGGGGACACCTACCTCGTCTTTTAGAATAAAATCATCTTGTAAGAACAGGACATAAAGACATCCTCCACCTAGCGCACCCCAGTTTAAAACCCGGTATTTGGTTTTAAATTTCTATCTTAACATTTGCATGGAAATGTCTCAACTTCATTATCTGAAAGTCAGGGCCTTTTTGTGCACTGGCAAGTCTGACTGCATAACGTGGCATTTGATCTATGGCAATCCTTAATTGTTATATGATTTCTAGAAACCCACAGCAGAGCACATGGCTCACATAAAAATGCCTTGCGAGATGGTATCTACATAGGCAAAGGTTTCTTATCCCTTAATAATTCATTAGGCGTAGTTTAAAGCTAAGATACAATGGTTTTAGGTTTCAGTGCTTCCACCGAAGCATATCTTTCGGGAAGCATTAATGCCAAGAGAAACGGCACCCGGGTGGTTCAACGCGCGGCTGTGCCGGGCGGGCGGCAGAGAGAAAGAGCCCTTTGTTCCCACCCGCTCCTTGGGCTCTCCGCTCTTGCTAGCCGTTAACAATTTCGGCCCACTTTTCCCCCTTTCCTCTTCCCTAGCTTACAATTCAACCTGCACTATTTAACACAAAATATTCAGTAAAAAACCCTAATCAGGTCCTTAAACCAAACCAAACCAGCGCAACTAAATCACGGCATTTTAGATAAAAGATTAGGTGGGAGGAGCAGAGGAAGATGGGAACAACTGTGAGGCATGAAAAGAGTAAAAATGAAACAAAGAGTATCAGAAGGAAGGATAGGAATTTGGGAAAGGCAGACAAAGCCTGGATAAGTAGGAAGAAACAAGAAAATCGAAACACGAGCAGGGATAAAATGAGGCAGAAACCCTCGAAAACTTGATATGTTAAACCCCTGAAGACTCCTCCCTAGAACGCAGAGCTGAACCTGTTTTCCTCAAGTTTCAGCTTTCCTTTCAGTCTCTCCTAGCGAGGATATTCTCCGCTTCACCTTTTAATAGCAGTTCCAAAAAGATTATGACACAGCTTTCCGCTGCTTCCAGTTACACCGCTGATAAAATTGGTACAGCACAGTTTTAGAGGTGTAATGATCCCAAATTAGCTTCGGGCCCAAAAGACACGTCCAGTATTTTTTCCACATAGGAATTTGATTGGGTTTTTTGCACTTCTTTCTTTCTTTTTTTTTTTTTAAACCTGTCTTTCAAAACCACTAAAGGTTGCTTTGTCAAGCAGTCAAAAGCTAGGAAAAGTCAGAAGACAGCTCTGAAACTTTAATTCACTTCCCTTTTTTATGTGTATGTAATAAAGAAATTAAGTAAATACCTTTTTTTTTTTTTTCATTTTATCAATTTGCATTTTTCTTTTTTTGCTTACATCGATATTCATATATATTAATAAAGTCATCCTCGGGGCAGCAGAAAAGGTTGGGAAATATCAAATATGAGGGAAACCAATAGAAAGATGGTGACTTCTTTGCTTAACAGCATGGAGTGAATCAATGTAAAAACTGGGACTAGATTTGCCAGCTCCTCCCCTTGTGCTCACAGCTCACTACTCTTCAACTGCATTCGAAGGCTGTGCGCTTTGAATTGCTGTCAAGTGCTTCACCGTGCATATTTTAGTTTCCTGCCTCTTGTACCAGTCCCCACTTTCTGACCTTGTAAAAGATCAGATAGCTTCCTGATAGCTAACTGTTTTTGCAGAGCAGGTGCGTAACAGTTTTCCAAAGTGAAGTGCTGTAAGACCTTAAGTAGGATTTCAGTGGTTACAAAAATGATTACTTTTTCTGTAATCTGTCACACCAACAACTGTTTTTAATCCTCAATAGTTAGCAATCGATCTTAAGAAAAATATGGAAACCTATGAAAGCCTGACGATGTCGAAACCCTTTAAATTCATTGACATGTTCTGTGCATATAAAAATATAGGAACGTACACCACGTGATATTATTTTTATATACGTAAGACTAATACGTGGAGTACAGATAAGATGGACTGATTAGTGAACACCAGTCACCCACCTCACTGCAGTTACTTAAAGCGCTTAAGGTTTCAAAGCAGGTGAAATTTTCTGAGTAGGCCTTTTAAGAATATTCCTCGCTGGCCTAATTCTGTTCCCATTCAAGCCACTGGGAGTTCAGTGGTCACAAACACTGATCAATAGGCTATTTCTGAAAAACATCCCTGTGCCTTTACAAACTTGCTTTTTCTCTCATTTTTAATTCCTCCATCACCAACGCTGATTTTAAACAGTTAACACAGACGAGGTCCCAGACAGCATTCCTCATTCTGTTAATTGAGCCACTGCAGAATCCATCTCAAGAAATTATACAAGATACGGGAATTCAATCAATACTGACACGTAAAGCAACGATGATGAAACAGAACCGATCTATTTTCATCTTCATAACCGGATCAGTGCGTGAGCCCAGGCAACTAGCAAAAATCACCAAGTGGCCGCTAAAACAGCCAAAATTACACTAACAAATATAGGTTACCTGATCACTCGAAACCAGGATCCTAGTCTCATTTTATCTGACCTTCCAGTTACAATAATATGACATGGGTGAATTTTCAACCGCAGCAGCCGAAGCATTTGACCATTCATTTTCAACCACTCGTCCAGCTCCTACTTGCCCTGTAAACGATGACTGTTCAAACATGATGACTTTGTGGTATTTTGCTTCTCTAAAATATGAAATATGCAAGCAGAAGTTGCTCAAGAAATTTCGATCAAACCAAAACCCACTGTAACACAATGCTACCCTTGTCTGAGACGGCTTCGGCCATTCGGAGAGTTTTCCAATCAAATTAAATATTTTTAGCAAACACGCGGTGGTTGCAGGCAGTGTTTACTGTGTTTACAAATGAAATTCCTACGGAACAAAATTGGTCAGAGTTCATTAAGTAATCTCCAAAAAGTACTTACTGCAGGTTGTGATTCGGGCTGTTTGTTGGACCTGTAAACATAAAACAAATAAGCGTTGTTGACAGGTCTGACTCAAGGACGGCAGCATAAAAAAAAAAAGCCAAGAGCGACCGGAGGCAAACGGTGTCTCTTTAAGGAAGGGTTGCCTCAAGATGCAAACAAAAGCCTCTGGCTTCCTGCACATAATTACATATTGCTATTTTTGAAGCCACAAATAAAAATCACATGCATCTTCTGTCCCTTCAGTCAGCAATTTGAATGGACTTAATTTTTGTCAGAAAACGTCTCCTGCTATAAAAAATAGGCTTTTAAAAAGACAGTGTGTTATCCTGACAACATGATGTCTCAACACATCGCTCACCTCGCACCAAGCCCTATTAAATCCACCTGAGCTTTACTATCAGAGTTTATGATATGGCAAGGGCATGCCCTTAGCCTTTGTCGTAACAGGAACCAGATACGGTGCCTCGCATTTAATGAATCACCACAAACTAAACTGGGGAGTTGACTAGTATTAATCATAAAATTAAAAGGAGTTTTTGGAAAGCGTTTCTCGCTTGTTTTCCCCACCACTTCAGAAACACTTACAAACCAAACGAACAAAAGCCTGGCTCCCGGCCTGAATGCCCGAGCCTCCAAAACGCGGTATCGGTACTTCTTGAACGGTGCGGTGCATCTTCAGCTATCGAATGGCAGAATAGGAAGGCAGGCTTCCCCCGGCAGCACGGACGTCCAAGGTTTCACGGGGACGCCACCCAGAAAACTGCTCCCCGTTCGCCTCCTGTTCAGTTTTTTCCAGGCCGAGGTCAGCAGCAGAATGAAAACCCCCAGCAATGAAACGTTACCTTGGTGTATTTTGTGCTGGCACTTCTTCATAATTTTTTTCTGAGCTATGTATTTACAGACCATTCCATCTGTATTTACTTTCTTTTATTACCAGTAAATGGGTATCAAGTTCAACCGAGAAGCCGCGTGCTGGGGGAGAGGCCCCTGGCAGTGGCTTTATTCCCTTCCTTTCACGCTGAGAATTTTTTTTTTTTTCCAAAAAACGCCAAATTCATTTCTCATTGTGCCCTTGTGAAAGCTAACACCCAGTCTATAAAGCAATCGGAGTAATTATAAAAGCCATGAACTCACCGAGCCTTACAAACAGGACCCCTGTTGCCGTTATGGTCTTCATCCCGTTGGAAGCCACACACTGATAGTACCCCGTGTCGGTGGTGTCGAGATCCTGGATTCGCAAACGCGAACCGTAATCTGTTTTTCTTATGATGATCCGTCTCGGCTCCTGAACCAGCGGGGCATCGTTTTTCAGCCATCTGACGTTTGGAAGGGGATTTCCTGCTACCTTGCAATGGAGGATTGCTGTTTGCCCCTGGACCACGGTGATGTTGTTTACCGGCTCCAAAAAGGTCAGGAAGTAACCTGAAAGGGTAAAAGGTCAGAAAAGATTAAACTTCAGCTGGGCTGTGATAAGGCACTGCCCAAAGGCACATTTTTATGAGCGGATCTTGGTTTCGGAAACCCTTTGAGTTTTCTTTCAAACATACACTGCGAAGAAATACAATTTGTTCTCCTAGCTCTAGAATAGCATCGCACTCCAATTTGTCTTTCATGATTGACATCAGGCTTACCTGCAGTCAGGTACGTACACACATCATGCAGTATAATAATATAAAGTATGAATTAATACCTTTACAATTCTACCTGCCTTCACGGGCACCTGTTCCTGAGTAACAGTGACTTCTTCCAGCCAGTTTGTAAGTATTTTGGGAAACAGTTTATGCCATCATAGAAAAACTCACTCTTGTTCTGTACAAAGAGTAATCCTAGTTGCAAGTAGAGTAGGATATCATTACAATTTTACCACTTAATCTTCCTGCACAGGCACGTGCTTGTCCTACAAATTACAAAAATTGCAAAAGGTGCTTTTAAATACTATTGATTTGCCTTGCCAGATATTCATCTGATGAGAGAACCTTAAAATGACCCTGATTTGGACAGGTTTGTCCTGCAAGTCAATTTTAAAGTTCATATACAAATTGACAGAAAGGATGTCTTAATTGCATAAGTAACTTGGGATACAGATGGTACTTTCAATCAATTATAGCCTGCCATATTTTACAGCAAGTGCCAAGACAATGCTAAATTGGACAAAGAAAGGACTGTATGGATATTGAGTAATCAGGTTTCACGGGTTTTAGTTTTACACATGGGAGCCAAAAGCTACTAATTTGTGAGCTGTAGAAAGCTAAAGGCTTGTCAAAAAACATGCATGCTGTATTGGTGATCTCAAGTGGTTAAAAAGGAATTATAAATGGAAGAACACCGTCAAAAACTCAGCAAGCAAAATTTTTTTTATCAGTTGCTGTTTTAAAATTTAATTTGGTGTTAGAAGCCTTGCAACTGACTCTCATCCAACGTCAAAAGCTTGAAAACATACAGTCCTATTGAAATAATAACGAGATAGTCAAAACAATTAAGAATAGCATCCAGCTGTCATGCTCATAGGTTTGCTTGGATGAATGTACACTAACTAGGCACAGAGCGTTAAGCATAGTTTACATTACTCTGCATTTTTATGTCAGCTGGATCCAAAAATGCAAAACGCTACCAAAACATTACAAGTGGTAAGGCTTTGATGCACGCCCACACGTGCCACTTCCCATCAGGTAGACTATTTGGCAGTTGTTTAACTAGGAAACAGCATTTTATTATGCTAGAGTCCAGCACCAGAAATGTAATGGTCAACTTTCTCAGTCTAATTGCTGAAATACTTGGAGAAAATTGATGCTCGGCTTTGATCTGTGCTTGACCTGACCATGAACATCAATTCCTCTGTAACGGCTAGGTACAGCACGGCAGAGCAAGTAGTAGAAGAAACATGAGAATACAGTGAACTGGGAAAATCCCATTTTGCTGGAAATTTGGGTCTTGCTGGGCACTACCCTGTTGTCTACAAGTGGCCTTTCAAAAGAAATCCTGCTTTGATGGACAACAGGGAAATATACTGCAGGCAAGGGTAAATTTAGTATGCACACAGAAAATGAAGTAAAAACAAAATACTTATAAAATAGCCATATGACATTGCAAATTTACAGGGAGAATATTTTGTTGTCCTCTTTTCTCATAAAAGAAATTAGTTTGCATGTAACTTCACCTCAGTTTTCCCTGCTGTTATCCTACACATCTTTAGTGGAATTTAAAACCTTTTGACAGAACACAAAAGACATTTATTTGTCAGAGACCTTCAACTCCGGGTAAAAGAAAAAAACGGAGAAAGAGTACCCCAATGTCTTCTGAAATGACATGCTTAGTTGTTGTGGTTTACAGTCACCTTTTACAGCCGCAGAATTAGAATTGGTAAGATGACATTCTTGTAGGTAACACAAAATCAGCAAATTACCTTGTTGTTACATGGAACAGAAATAATTTACTAAAGCTTATTTATTTAAGCTAATAATTTACATACATCAGCATTTCTATTAGAAAGCATGACCTGTCCTACCGCAAAGTGGAAAAGGAATTTCCTTAACTATTTCACCCATAACTCGTTATTTAAGGAAAAAAAAAAAAGAAAGAAAGAAACGCCCACTTTTTCATGATCTGTAGTTTATTCCCAAATGGCGCAGTCGAGGCATGGAGTAGGGCCAGGAAGAGAAGAGGAAGATAGCTGAAAATAGCTATTAAATTTACTTATCAGGACCAAGTAATGTCATTAATTCAAGATCAAACCCCATGTTAAGCCTCGGTGTTATTCCAATTAAACTAGAGTTACTGTAGGAAGTAATTTGGTCCACAGCTTTGAAGCAAACCAAAATATTTCAGATGAATTCATGAATCAGATCCTGTTAATAACTAGAATGAAACTCTTATCGCAGAAAGCAATGCCAAAGGTTTATGGCCAAATTCAGACCCAGTGTGATTAGATGCACTTCCCTTGGAGTCAGTGTAACTGAATCCATTTCCTGCAGGTCAGAATTTGGCTTCGGTTCATTACTTCTCCTGCCAATTTTTACAGGCATTTTCTGCAGTGTTTTAAATTACCCTGTTATTACAAATTGAGTAATAAATATTGCAACCCGCTGAACTTTGAAGCACTGGTGTTTTCTTCAAAGCTGGGCAGAGAAGTTCAGAAACGTTAGCGCGACGCGCTACCTATCCTCCGCCTGGGTCAATACCCCCAAGTGCCCCGGCTTTATTTGGGACTTTCATTTCCTCTTGGAGAAATGATACCCAAGTCTGGTGTTTATGTACTTACTAAATCTGAAGCAACTGCAGGACAGAGCGGCCAGCTATTTGTTAAGCTGCCCTGTTATTTGGAGTCCACTTTAGATAACCCATAATTGCAAATCTTTCAAACAAAGTGGAAAATTTAACCGACTGTATTCTTAAGAATGTTTTCCTTACTTAATTTCTGTGGTGCTAATGAGCAGTTACTTTTTATGATGTATGGCACACCACAAACACTGTGCGGATTCCAGTTTGATGCAATGATTTGGGGTAAGAACAAACTGGTTCCTACCCTGAATTGGGCACCTCAAGAATACCCAACAACACGCAAAGCAAACTTCTGCAATGAATCTCTCTCTCTCTCTCTCTCAATAAACATCCATTTGGCCAGACACGGAGGAGAATGAAATATTAAAGCGCTAAAACTTGTTTGAGAGAGTCCTGCGTTTTGTACCAAACAACTGGATTTTTTTTTTAAAACTGGCACAGATTTATTAGTCTGCTTTAATACAGACTTAACTAGGAAGCACAGAATAAATACTCTCTTTAAAATGGTTTGGGCTCACTCTGTTCCAACAGTATTACTAAACTTGTAAATGTCATATTACAAACAATTATACTGCCTTTGGGATACGGATATTCAAATAGATTTGTTTTCAATCTGAGAGTATAACGGGCAGCAGTATTCTCTGTCACGCAATAATTATTGTTATAGACTACTTTCAAGAGTGGCCTTTGTTCCACGGCTCCCTGAAGCAAGGGCAAACGCTTCCGTTGCCTTCAGTGGTCTTTGGCTTGGTCATCTGTAGGCTTGAAGTATTTCAAAGGGAAAAGCCCTCTGATGGATGTTTCTGCATTTGCTGCGGGCAGAGATGCTCTAAATTAAATTTCTCTTCTGTTATGGTTTCCAACATAGTTTACAACCGATCCTAACAGTTTGTTTTGCTTGAACAGAGTAAAGACCGTTCTGTCAAGATGTTATGAAAAGATAATACAACTTAATCTATATATTATGTTATAGTATGACACCCTAATGTACCCTAGGAATAAAAGTAGTTGAAGGAAATAACTGACATTGACGTTGGCAAAACTCTTTCATACTTTGAAGTGCCTTTGTTAGCTTGCCAATCCTTCATGTTTTCAAATGGAATAAATTTGATATAAATATATCAAACAGAATCCCACAGCAAATTCAGATTAAGAGGAAAGGACCATTTTGTGTGTTTTGGCAAGAATATGAAAGTAAACTTCTCCCACACGCGATAAGAACGTCAAATTATTGTCATACGCTCAAGTACAGGTATTAGGCTAAAAATATGAAGGACGCAACTATCACTTTGTCCCCACACGCATATTATTTTTCTTAGTTTTATTTATATTATTCTGGCACTTAGAAGGCCAAGTTATAAGCTCAAACCGTCTGTGCTAAGCATAGCATAAACACAACACAAAATGATTGTTCTTGTTCCTGTTATTTTAAGATCTTAGCTGTGATTTACAAGTTGGATCTGTCCTCTAAAAAAAAAATTCTTTTTTAATCTCGTCAGCTACTTTGAATCAAATTAATTCTGGTTTATCTGATTTTGCTTTGAGTTTTGATTTCTAGTCTTCTTTTTGTTCCTTTTTGCCATTACTGATTTTAAAAATAAATATGTATTAGTGATTTTCAAAACAGCTTGAAGATAATCTCCTTGAATATGTTCATAGAATTTATTAAAAACTTGTAATTCTCTTTATCTGGGAACTTCTAAATCATTCATGACTATTAGCGTCTCATGAGGTGGGAAAATATCATCAACCTTATTTTCCAAAAGTGGAAATTAAAGCAAGAACTGCTTCTGTGACTTGCCAAATTTACACATAGACTAAGTGGTAAATTTGTAGGACACCGTTCCAAGTTACATGTCTTCCCACGTTCCTGCCCAGCTACAGGAATGAGACAATTGTGCCTTTTTGTGGAAGAGTTGATTCCCTTTTCTTCCTGCACCACATAAGGGAAACAAACATACGAAATGTCTAATTTTTGAGAAAGGGATGGAAAATTTGAGTCTAAAATTGCTGGATGCTTGAAAATACAATCTCTTCTGAGGAAGCAATAATAATAATTACACTTGTATTTTATCATCTTTTAAGAGCACATCTTTCTAGATAAGAAGTATATCTATTTAAATAATTTAATCCAAAAAAATCCATAAACCCCTCTGTTCAAGATTACAGAACATATCACAGCTTGCAACACTGTTAGCTTTAAATGTTAAAAATTTTAAACTCAGCTGCTTAAAAAGAAGGAAATACTTTTCGTCTGCATAACTGCATAAAATCCGGAGCATTTTTAGAATCATCTGTCAAAACTTTCCAAGTATTTTGATACAACGTTCAAAATCATTAAAAAACAAAAAACATACATTACCATTTGTTTAAAAAACAATGTGGTATTTTCATTTCCTCAGCCCCTTGCTTTTCCTTTCTTTTCTCCCTCCTTGTTCCTTTTCATTTTTTTACCTTCACATAACCCTTTCTTCACATTCTCAGATATCAATAAAAGAACATGAGATCTCTCACTCCAGTTTTCTCAAATGACAAAGTTCAGTAAGGGCATTTTTTTCAGGTTAATGAAATTTCATTTCCAATAAAAAAGATTTTTTTTTTTTGGAAACCATTTTAAGTAGCTCAAGTAATGATATTTCCATCAGGAAACAATTCAATCATTTCCTATAAGAAGACTTTTTTTTTTTTTTGCTAATAAGTACAAAAAATCCTACACACAGAGAGAAAATACCTTAGCCTATGGAATGGCAGAATATTAACATATTTAATATTAATCTTACCAGGGCAAGGAATGGCTTCTTACAAATACAGTAACAACTATAAAATATTCACACAACTGACTGGTAGAATATAAAGAATATCAAAGCATGCCACAGTGTTCTGGGTTTACAGAAGAATCAAATGCAATCGTAAGAGGAAACAAAGGTAAAAGCTGTTAAAATTCAAAGCATTCTTTCTAGAGCAATACTGCTTTAAGTACAAGAGTTTAGGAGGCATGGGTCAAACCATCACGTCTTAGCTCCTGCCTGGAGTGCAGTAAAGTGACTCTTTCCACAAATAAACCGTTTCTGGCAAAACATTGAGAGACGCCATCCTAATAAGGAGGGGAGAAAGATATCAAAGGCTCCTGATTTCTTGCATAGCCCCTCTTCCTAAACACTACTTATTCCCAAGTCTTCACCCTTCTCCCTCTGTATTGAACCACCACATGAAGATGAGCAATCTGCAGCCACACGTTGGAGCCAGGCTGGCAGATGGAAGGGAAGCTGGCAGCCCTCCCAAAGTACATGGGAGCAGTTAAGGAAACTGCACTGAACTACATATCGCCACATGGTGTTTCCAGATGAAGCGATACCTTTATAGCGTAATTTAATCACCTTATTTGCACCCGGTCTTCCATACTATATGTGATCTCAATGTATAAAAATGCAGCCACAAGCATGTAAAATAAAGTGATTTGGGTCACATGCACTTAAAACAAGCAGCTGGACACTTCAGATGTACTTTGGAACAAATTACAGCCAATTGAGGTATGAAGCAGAATTACTATTGAAACATTGTCACAATCTGAGCATGGTCTGCCATAATCTCCAAAACTAGTGTAGGCAGTGGCATTAGCTCTCTCTTACTTGCAGAAAGAAATTTATTTTTGAGCAATATTTTCCTGTATTTAAAGGACTGAGCATCTTTCCTAGGCCAGGCTTCTAACTCTACTGGTCTTGCTTTCTGAGCTCACAGTGGAGATTGTGAACACAGAGTTACTCTCTGTCCTAGGCTGCTGCCCATTTAGGGACAGATCTTGGGGGGGCACGACTGCGCGGTTGGGGCGTGCACTGTCCTTAGAGTCACCAGGTGTGCAGATGAAACCTATGGAATGTATACAAATGACTCCTGACATGTAACCTCATTTCAAATCAAAGTAACAAAGATAGTCCAGTCATAAGTGGGTTTTATCTTAAGTGCTTTTCTTGACCAGGAAAAGAACCCTGTAACTAGAAAAACGTAGTATGTTGAGCAAGAGCTCAACATCTTGATTTAGTCAAAACCAGAAGAGAGAGAGAGAGAGAGAGAGAGAGGGGGAGGGAGGGAGAGAGAGAGAGAGAGATGAAAAGACAGAGCCTTTCCAAGGGAGCTAGAGTTCCTGGACAGACTAGTGGAGAAGCCACACACTGAAGGTCAGAGGCTTGAAGCATCTTGTCTCCCAGAGCATCTCACCTCATCTGAACATCTCAGCTGCTGCAAGTTGCCCTTAGTCACGCATTTCTGTAACCATTAAAGTGTATTGCTCCAACACATCTGCCACCAGACATCATTGCTGATGCAAGATTTTACTGGCAGCTCATCCATGCATGAAGAGTCAGTATTCTACCCTTTAATACCTTCCTTGGGCATGTTTTAAGAGTATGAAATTGTGAGCGGTGAATTCCTCTGCAATGTTCTATGTAACACTGTGCACACCAGCAGTACTCATTACCAAAAAAACCAGCTGGCTTCCAGTTGTGACACAGCTGACATCTCTTTAGCTTGTGATGTCTCCAGAGAGGAGCAGGGAGCTGACACGGTCCCATCTCAGAGCAGGTAGGAAGAGACTTTTTAGGAACCAGGGAGAGTTTGTTGCAACACAGAAAGCCACTAACAGTCACTGCATTGAGATCAAGATTTGAGGAAAGGACCACCTTTGCAAGGATTCACTCGTCTGGGAGGAGATTTGTTTTCAAATCTCTTTATTTTTATTCCAGCATATCCGGTAGACCTGAGTTCTTCTACAACAAAAGTTCATTGCTGTGTGTTGGTTCCTAGCGAGCAGGAGGAAGGAAAGAAGCATGACGTAAGAAGCTGTAGGACTCTGTAAGGGTCTCATGGTATGCACAAAGTCTGAAATAGAACTATGTAATGATTCTTACAACAAAACCTTCATGCAAAAGTGGTATGATATAGAAACTCACAGGTTAAGATTCAAACCAAAGAAATAACAAATATGAACCAAAGGATTTTTGCTTACTTGCAGAATTTTGTAGCCCCAAAAGCCAGAGTGGAGCAAAATGAGACCATTTCTAGACCATGCATGCTGGAAACGAGCAAGTGATTCTATAGCAATGAGTCATATAAGAACAAGGGTCTCTTTTTTTTTCTGAAGGAAATACAAAATCCTTATGATGTAGAAATGTTCGAGATGTGATTAATCACTTCCTCAGACAGGTATTGCCTGTGGCTCCACATAAAAAAAGGAAATAACTGTAACTCCTTTCTGGGCAAGAATTTTACCAAGCAGTGTCACACAAAAAATCATTTTCTTTCATGTCTGCAGTCTTAAAAGTCCAGACATAACAAAAGAGCAAAATGGGATTAACTTGCCAAGTAAACAAGCCTGTTGGACACAGTTACAGATTAAACGTGGACCCTTTTCCATCAGAAGTAGTGGGTACTTGAGTGCAGAGTGGATAAAACAGCTATAGTATGCAATGCTGCTGACAGAAACGACTGTGTTATTTAAATTTATTCCCATAACAGAGGACAACAGTTTAAAACAATCTGTGAGCTTCACGAACGGGGAGAGGGTTGGGAAGAGGAGTGCAATGAGTCTTCTTCCCACATGGCAGGGACCCAGCATCCCACAGCAACAACCACTAGGAACCAAGTTCGAGATATGCAAAAGTAAACATGCCATTTTTTTTAATCCATGCTATTTTTTCTCTCTAATTAAGGATAGAAAGTAATGGAAAATTAATGTAAGGTTCTGAACACTCTTCTAATAGGCATAGCTGAGGTAGCAGTCCAACCAGCTTTAAGGTGAAGTACAATAAAATGGATTACATTATATGGGATACTACGAGAGCAGCAACTGTATTCCAAAATCTTCTCAAAATTTTACGTTCTTCTGAAAGAGAAACTCCAAGAGAAAAGTCTGGCCAGCATCGCAGAGCTTTTTAGGCCTCAACATATTCTCATCTTGCTGAGACAGCTAATGATAAGGCAGAAAGCAGGTCAAGTTCTTCATGCTAACGAAACTATCTGTCATTTTTGCTAAGTATAAGGGGTGACTTTCCTATGACAGTACATCCATACTAAAAAAAATCTGTATTACAATTAAGAAAACTAAAAACTAATTTTGGATTTCTTCTGTCTCACATATGTTTCTCAGGTAAAACACTGAAATTCTTCTACTTTAGGAAGTTGCACCATTTAACTGGAATCACAGTTTGCAGTGAAGATGCACATTCGCTAATGAGAAAACTTACAGAACCAAGAATAGAAATTGGACCTATGGTTCAAGTGTGACAAAGTATAACATAATTCATGCTAACCAACAACTTACTAGAAATTTTGGCATTACAGTGTGCTTTTAAAAAATCGCTGACACTCAGAGCGACTTAAAAAGTAAGCATTCTTGTGTTGTCATGGGTTAGATTTAATTATCTAAAACAAAGATAGATATACCGATTCTTTACATTTATACACAGATACCAAATGTGGTACTGTAAAAAAATCAAATTCTTTTCACGGCAGCCACCGCAGAGACAGTATGGCAAGTAATAACAACAGCCCTCTCTATTGGGTCAATCATCTACTGCCTCTGCCTAAGCTTTAAGAACATGCTTAAAAATTAAGTTTTATAGACTCCTGAAACCTAGTTAATATCCCTGCTTAGAGTCAAGAGTATGAAGTCACGTGAGACTATCTTTCTTGCAGACACTTATTCACAGGTAAATCAAATAAATGTATAGTAATAGGATTTTGCTGGTGCTTTCCAAAGGATGTTTACACTTAAAAAAAAAAAAAAAGAGTATGCGAACTCTTAATTTTATTATGCGAACTTAATTTTACCTTTGGGTGTTGGAACTGGTCTCTCAAGTCCATCCACTTGACCTAAGGGGTCATTTGAATCTGGAATTTCCATTTCACCTAGGAAGGAAAAAAACTGTTGAATTTAGGTGTTAGGTCTTTCTCCTCTTTAACAGAATTAAGATGGAGAGTTGTGCGACTCATTTGGTCCAAATCCTGGTCCCACCTACTAACAAGGAGATCCGGATTTATCCACTGCAGATTAGAAAACTTCTCAGTAATTTAGTTCTGTGGAACAACCTGTGCTTGGCGGACAGCATTATAAAATACATTCCAGTTCTCACCTAAATAAAATTCACAGTTTTACAAAGAATTCAAAAATTTCCTGAAGCAGCAGTGGCCCCGCAACCTAAGCAGCTCCAGAACCTTCCTGACAATCGCCAAGTACAAAAGGGCATAAATATACTATTGAACTTACATTACAGTACTTCAAATTCTTTTTTCACAGGTTAGACCCGTCATCTCTGCTGGTTTTCTTATCCTATGCTGAGCTACACTTCTAAACAACATATCCCACAAATGTAAGCTTAACAATCTAATATTTCTCCCTGATGATTTTACCACTTTTGCATAAACTGAACTATACTGAACTCATGACCATCACCCGAAGCATTCCTAACAGTGATGAAATAAATTTCTTTTTGCTTGTCCTGCTTAGTTGTATCTAAAATATCTCAGCACAAACTACAAACAGTGTTTGCTAGCTCGCAGTTCCTGCAGAGCCAGCAGAGAACACTTACAGGGTCCTCTGCTTTTGCAGGTCCTACAGAAACTGGACTAATTATAAACTCCGGGTTTGCCTGGCCCTTCTTCCTTTTAAAAATACCATTCTATGAGCAATAGAGCTCAATTTATAAATCAGATAAAGTTACAGGCTTGCTTTTACTGAAACAACTTCTCAAATGACATCGCCTGTATTTTTGTATCCTCAGTAATTTGTACTCGCTGTCCTGCAGCAGCAATTGCTTGTGGGTGCAGATAGCAAGATTTAGACATCCAAGTCCCTGCTTGCTTCAGCAAATCACTAAGACACAGCATGCAAATCTAAGGTCGGCAGGATTCCCGAAGTGACAAATCTGAAACTCATTTAGGCAGGTGTGTTCATGGCGATATTTTTGTGCAAACTGGAACTAAATAAAAGGTTCTCACTCTTCTTGTTGTGCCCGTTCCCCTTCCTTCGGAGTAAATAAACCCTTCGACGACGTTCTGACTCAAAGTCACAGCAGTGACACACAGGTAGCCCCATCTCTATCTTGCCCCCCAAAACGTTAAAGAAGAAAATAATTGAGACTGTCATTTTTCTTCCTGTTATACTTGTACCCATTATTTGAGAACAGAAGGCTTAGACAATTTGCCTTCAAGTTTACCAGGTGAAACACTGGAAGCAGAGACATCCTCTACTGTGCGGTGGGTCTGAAGTTATTCTGTGACATTACTGCCACCTTGTCATTACCCCATCTCTCCCTTCTTCTCCCAGTGTTTGAGGCTACCAGCCCCACACTATTGATGTCAAATGAGAGTGAGCTCGTTCCCAGCCGAGCTGGGAAGATGGGGCTCTACCCATGGTAAGACAAGCTCCTTTCAACTGGAACAGCTGAGCCACGGGCAGACATCATCTACCATTCCTGGTGTTGGGCTACAGAAGTCTGCAGCTGCAAAAAGGGAGGGGGAAATGGGAATGGGTGGCCAAAGGCAGTGGCACCTTCAACTGCTATTGCCAGTTCTGTCCCACTTGGTCTTTACCCCTGAGTGAAGTGCAGGGCATGGGGCAGGCTCAAAGTCTGAGTCTCTTCTATACAGGAGTTTTGCTGATGTGTTTGATTTGGGGTGAACTGATAAATGCATGATAGGGGTACCTCTGTCAAATTCCAGCAGAGAAAAATTACCTCTTGTTTTCACTGCGGGGCAGCACAGCAAGCTCACATCTATTCCCTTGCTTCTGCTTGACCTCCTCTAAGTCCCACAAGGAGTTTTGAATGGGATATCACCACTTACCAGACGCAGTGGAGAGAAAACCAAGATTTCAGATGAGACCTTGGAACAACCAGCAGAGCAGGACACGTGACTGTTCTTTCAGGCCACGTGCACCTGCGCTTGGGACGTTCAGGCGATCGGAATCCACCAGGATTTCCAGGATAATACATTATTTATAGAAACCCATTCTCAAGGACATCTGACTATCTTAGATTCGGTCCTTCTCCAGACTCCCAGCTGCCCACAGTCGGAGTGCCACTTTTGCTTTAATGCCACATGCTCAGCTTTATGGTGGTTCAGTCATTTAGTGGTATTCTTAACAGGAAAAGACATTCAAAATTCAGAGGAATGAACACAGAAAGTTCTTCCTCTCTTTTCCCTCCTTCTCAGGCCCATGTCTCTTGATTATGTAAAGCTTTTCAGTTAAAGATGGAAAGGGACAAAAGCAGTTGCTGATTTGAAAAAATGTTTTAATAGTTTTGTGTGATTCATTCTTGTGCTTTGCTATGTTTGTGTCTGGCAGGAACATTTATCTCCAGATGTGCTTTATCAGAAAGGATAATTGCAAACCACAGACAGCACCTACCAGCAAAGTCTTGACTAAGCAACATCAAAATTGAAAATCCTTTGTGCATTCTGTAAATTATAAATACAAAAAAGGTCTTTCGCCTAAACTGTTTTTTATGAAAGAAATGTTTATGTTTTCTACACTCTAAACTTTCCACTTAGACCACATTTATTCTGAACTCTCAGTCTTAACCCTGAAGTTTCTGAACTCCAGCTTAGGACACTACAAACTTATTATCAACATGAAAAATTACAAGTCTTTTACCCTATAAATGTTGCTCAGATCAGATCAGGTTACCAAAATGTCACTACAACCAAAGAAAGCTGCTTCCTCTTCAGTTAACCAGTATAAAGGAATCTTGCAGTCAAAGCACTGCTCAGAGGAAAAGTCCTGTCCGCTCCTGTTGAATAATTTTCTCTAGTCTTTCTGATTTTGAATTCCTACCTTAAGTGCAATTTTTCCTGCTACGAGTGAGACCATGGTGCTGTGCCCAGTAGATAATAATCCTTGCTGCCTCCTCTCCTTAATTCCCCTAACTGTAGCGCAGATATCACCCTGTTATCATGTGCCATCACCAACCCTTCGTTGACTTATACAAGTCTATACCCTCATACTTGTTTAAAGGACCCTACATCACTGTGCTCCTGCCTACATCTCTGATTCTTAACTTAAATCCTGTTTCCCTTTTTCCAAGTTTCCAGCTTGGGTATCCCATTTTGCTTTTCTTCCTCCTATTTTCATTTTTTTTCCTGGCATTTTTACATGCTCTCCTGCATCTTTTTCATATACATGACAACTACAGCATTGTCATACAATACTAAGGAAAAAAGGTAACTTGCAAGTGAGCAAACTGCAATAAGCACAAATTATCAGCAAGCTACAAACAGATATTATTAAACAGAAATGGTTAGAGGCTAGGAAAAATCTCAGAGGAAGTATTATATAAGCCTGCCCTGTTCTTAAACTTTCTTAAATTTTCTGGGCAATGAAGCAAGCTATTTGAATTCAAAGAAAAACTTAAATGACTAATTTTACTAAAAGAGAAAGCATATTTCAAGTCGTCATCCCATATTTTAATATTCTGTCTCTTTGGCTTACTACAGCAAACTGCAGCAAGAAAACAAGCAGTATAGCAAACTCTTCTCCAAATTTGAATATAAATAATTATCCCTTCTTTTGTCAATCCCCTTCTCTTAAAAAATAAAAAAAGACATTTTAAAGTTAGAATTTGAGGAAGGTTTCTTTCCGGAGAAGGAACCAAGGGGAGGCAGCCCCACTGCCGCATTTTGGGCGCTGAGAACCGGTGACGCACACAACCACACATCGTGTACTATGGAGACAGGCATGTCCTTTCACACACTCAAAAACTAAATTGCCCAAATGACCACAATGTCAACTCACAGGGCATACACCATTCACCATAAAATAATTCACTTTTTCCTTCTGAAATGGTTAGGAGTTCAGAGATCATCTGGTATTTGAGAGGTAATTGCAATGAACAAGACTTCCAAATGCTCATGGCTCTAAACAGCCATAAAAACAATGCATTAATCTTTACTAAAAAAGCCAGTCACAAGCGGGCTGTTACCATAATTGCTAGCAAGGACAAGACAAGGCCTCAGCCTCAAGCAGAAAGAGAATAAGCGAGTCAGGTATATTCAAGAAGAGAGCGCTTGATTAATTTAGAGCAGTTAAGAGCTGGCTGATGCAATGTCATGCAATGTTAATAGCTGTCTTTCAGGTCTTGCAGAGTGCAGATGAGATCCTGAAAGACTGGAAATTGCACAAATAGTTCCTATTATTTATTTAAAAGGGTAAAATGGAGTGCCAGACAATTATAGACCCATCAGCTTAACATCAATTCCTGGGAAAAACAATAGAAAAATAAGTTATTTACACTAAAACAAAGAGATGAGTAATAACCAACATAGAAGCCAACACTGAACTGGCTTACATGGATTAGAATTGAACACAAGTCAACAATCACAAGTTACTGTAAACAAGGCAAACTTCATACTGGGACATGCACCCAGTGGTCATCCTTCCCATCTACTCGGCATTAGTAAGGCCTGGAGCACTTTCTCCAGGTTTTGCGTACCACATTTTCAGATAGTATAAAAGAATATTGGATCAAACTGAAAGACTACAACTAGTGCCATGAGGATGGTCTAGAAAACGCGACCAACACACAGGGAAAAATGAATGATTTAGACCACTTAGCCAGAAGGAGAGAAAATTAAGTCCAGACTGAGAGCTGGCATTCTCCAATACATAGGTCCCCATGGAAGAAATTTTCCAGGGTGCATGATACCAGAAGTAATGCACTTAGACTGTAGCAAAGAAGATTTACTGCTAGACATCAGGAAAAAGCTTTCTAACGTTATGAATAGTGTAGCACTGGTGTAGATTGCACAAACAGGCAACAAAGTCAACACTACAGGTCTTCAAAGACGAGGTAGCCTTTAGGCAAGCTTCTATTGCATGGGATATTGCATAGACACCATCAATTCTTCTTTTTCCTAGGGTGAAACAGGACCCCTTAAGATCTTTTGCCGTCTTACAACTCTGTGAGAAAAAACAACTATTCCTCTGTCACTGCACGCTAACTGCCAAAGCTTAGGAATAAATCTTTCAACCCTAACAATTGCACTCAGCCACAGTTAGGGAAGTCACTGACTTGTCTTCCTTCCACTTACCAATAACGCTACGCCTGGAGCTGAAACTGTGCGCCGACTGAAACAGCAACGCGCAGCCTTTGCTTCTCGCTGCCGTAACCTTCGGCTCAGGTTCTAACTTTATTCCGATAATAAAAAAAAAAAAAACCCACTCAACTCCCTGACTCTCTTCAGCTTAATACCTCCTAATACTCTGTTCTTTTCTTCATAAAACTGTGCTGACCTCCTGTCAATTAGGAACCTCTGGAGCGCCCAGACAAAGGGCTCACTGTACGCTTTGATTCGGCTGCCAATCTGATTACTTTGGCCGGGGGGGAGGCCGGTTACTTGGCTTGCTGAATCAGGGCCTTTCATTGCAGCTCCGCTCTTCCAACATCTGCAGCCCCCGGCAACCAGTTGCAGAGAGGGGGCTTGGCAAACCTGGAAGGGGGCGGCGGGTGAACAGTCCACAAAAGATGCAGTTAGGAGCACAAAATCAGTACGCGGCCCTTTCCCGGCGGTGGCAGCGTGGAAGCTCCATGGCCTGCGTCACTTGACTGTCGCAGTTTCACATGAAAATAGTTGAAGGTGAGGGGGAAAAATGAGCTGCGCTTTTTGTTGCAGTTGCTCCACTCAAGACGAGTGTGCAGTCTTAAAAATGGGCATGGCCTGGCTTGCTGGCAGGAGCAAAACGTGCTATTGGCAGGGTATATAGACATCGCTACCGCAGAGACACCTGAACTATTCTAATCTAATTTTTAGCCATCCAGAAACCACCCTCAAACGAGTGTCTGCTAAATTCATCACAGTAAAAAGCTTTGACTAGGAGGCAGTTAGACGCGGGGTCAGCTTTTGTACGTCTGCTGCGTTAAAACAACAAAAAACCCACCAAAATAACATTAAACAAACATGTTTAAAGTAAGACCAACACTAACATGCAAGTAACAGAGCCTTCTGAAAGCTGGCGGAAAACGCAAACAAGAAACCATTTTACAAGAGCCAAGGTTCAGTTACATAGAAAAAATTCCCACAATTTATAAGCATTCCTTATGAAAGCACATCTCTCGTTTCATTACTGTAAACTTTCCTCCCTTTAGATTTTGGTCTATTTTACCTACTAGCTGTATGGAAATGGTTTAATTTCAGTAAGTATCAGGAAAAATGCACTATGGCAAAACATATGAACTACGTAAGGGGACAAGGGTGGAGATCTGAGGTTTAGGAGCTGTGGCAATGAAAAGGGCTTTATTATTTGTTTTGGATAGAAAAGTTTGCATTAAATTAAAATGAAATTCCAAACACACAAAATCATCTTCATTGTGAACAGTGAGAGCTCATTTGTCAAACACACCTTAACAGGGCTTCAAAACCCTGCAACTTGATAACGCTGTGTCACTTAAATTCATAAAGAGGGAATCTGCATATTGCATTAATCTATATCGGTGTGAATGTCTGTTCCCAGACTGATGCGAGATACAGTGGTTTGCCTGTGTCGCAAAACCTGTAGTCAAGTGCATGATGAAATAGCTGCTTTATGGACTTCACAAAGCTCCTGCAGGAACTTCTTCCTTTAATAAAACAATCCCTGTGAGCCTGGCATCATACCACTTAAAAACGCAGCAAAAGAAATGAGCTGGCCATCGGACAAAACTGCAGAGAAGGGACGGCTCTTGAGTTCCCCACAGAGCCGCAGTGAACCTCCAAAACCAAAAAAAAAAGGATACTGAAGATGTACAGTTTATCCTCTGACTCATCAGCCAGGCGCCTCCCCAAGTACTACAAAGTCAGCGTTAAAAGAACCAAATCAGATAAGTCATTAAAAAAGTCAAATTACCAGGGATTCATACAGAGAGTTCAGCAAATACTTTGATTTATTTGTATGCCTCATACTGTTAATGCATATTTTGCATTAACCACACAGCTGCATTTTCATTTTCTCTAATTTTTGAGCTAAGTCGTTACATACTTTAGATTCTTTCTCCTTGAAATCATATTTGTTACTTAACAATGGGAATGCAGACACATCAGTGAGACAAAACTAAAGATAAAAATTTGTTCAGAGATCACTCATTCCGTTCACGGAGGACCCCCCACATTAACAGCTATTTACATTACAGAAAAACAAGCAGCTTCTGCGGATGAGAAGATGCTCCTCTGAAGCCACCATTTTCAGCACCCGACGAGCTTCTCAAGAAGATAACCTACGGACTACAAATTATTGCACCAGTTCGCAGCCAAACTAATCTTTTCCTAAAGCTGAGATAAAATCCATCCGCTCTTGTTTCGCGACACCGAGCGGAGCTCATCAAACAGGGACCCAGCCTACACTGCGGAAGAGCCAAATCCGACTCTCAGCTCTCGGGACTTCCTGCAACGTCCTGGCCAAGTCAGCCCAGGCCAGATTGCTCCAAGTATCCGATGCCAAAAGATGCAGACAGATGTCTGCGGGGATTTTCAAAAGCGTGCGGGCACCTCAATCGCACGGCTGCAGAATACATCCCTTCATCTTTGGTACCTCCGGTGCCCGGGGGGGAAAGGTTAGTTCCCTCATGTGGTTCCCGGCGCCGCATAACGTTAAGGAGAAAAAAAAAACGGGGAGCGTTTGCGTCCGCTGGAGGAAGGGAGCGGCACGGCAGCGAGGGGCAGGGCCGAGGGGAGGCGAGGCACGGCTTTTGGATGGCTGCGATCATTTCCGCCACTTCGAGCCGATCACGCAGTCGCAGGGTTACACTGCGCTCCCGCGCGCTACGGGGAGAAACTCCACAGCCTGCTGCAGAGCACTAGCCTCGCGCCCGGTCAAGAAGGGCAGGAGATCAACACGCTATTTGGAAACACATTGAGAAATCATTGGGCCAATGAAAGTATTCTGAAGGCTTAACAAATAAGAAAGAACCCTACAGGTTTTACAGTAGAAATTACTCGAGGCTTTTTCAACCACAAACTCATTTCATCGTCATTTCTCATTTAGCAACCACGCAATCGAGCCCCCTAGCTATCGCAAACATGGCTTTTCCACACAACCGTCTCCCTGCTAAGCAGTCCAAGTCAATATGTTAAGGAGCATATAAAAAGCCTTGAAGCATGGGAAAAAAAAATACAAGTGGTTCTGGATTTCATAACAAACAGTCTTCGGTGGTTATGCATTATGTTTAAAAAAAAAAAAAAAGAAAGGGAAAGCAATTGTATATACATACCAGAGCTCTTCACCACCTCAGCCGTAAAATCACCGTTTAAACACAACCAATAGAGGCTCTGAACACACCTGCAGTAGCTCAAAGAACACCAGGCAACATGATAATTATCCGTGGCATTATTACATGATTGATTATTTTACTGCTTCTGGCTGTGAAAACAAAATAGTCTCAACCAAAAGGCTGAAAATAATCATGATTTATGAGTATAACACTCCATCAACTGGGAAAAACAACGATTTTCACAGTGCTCTTTTTTTTTCTCTCTAGTTCTCTCTGAAAAATAATTTATAATCCAAAAATACCAGCTCTGTTTGCAGCCCTAGGCTGAAATCTTTAAGACTTCAATTCAGAGAAACACTCTTAGACAGGCAGAACGCTTGAAAATATACTTATTTCCAAGCGCGCTTAAGTGCCTTCCAGTATTAGAAACAAAACAACATGAATCCACCTCAGTCTACCAGGTAATACAAAAATAGCCCAGGTCACAACTGAGTTTAGGAGAACATGAAGTAAATTTGCTACTACGTATCCGAATGGTTATTCTGACTTGGTTGACCTCAAGGGGCAGGGGAACTACAGCGAGTGTAAAAATCCTTCCTACAGTTTGTTTTATTTTCAAAGTGGAAAACACAACATCAGGTTTAGCAGATAGGGCTCTTTCTAGCCACCCTGCTCTCCTGAAAATACCAAGAGCAAATAACACATTCGCATTGACCAATATCAGAGCTTTTTTTGAATGATAAAGTACTTAGGAGGAAGCACTATCATCTCCCCCTTCCTGACACATGGGTGCAATGGAGACAAATGCATAACTGATGCTCAGACGCATGGGCTTGATACTAAATACTAATTCAGGAAACTTTGGTGCCTAAAGGAGAGCTTGGTGGCTCACCGCGATTCTGAGAAACAAAAGTTGGCAAAGGAGTCATTAAATAATACTTGTTAAATAGATGCTTAGACTCACTTCTTAAATAGAGGCTTAGACTCACTGGTTAAATAGAGCCTTAGACTCTTAGCTTCAGTTAGCACCACAATTTCTGAAAATCTTAGGTAGATAGAAAAGTACATTTCTGGCTCTCTAGAGCATTACCCTTTTGGGATTTGTCTCCACTAAGTCATAGTAGAACATGCTTTTACAAAGTTATGCTGCATGTAACACTGAATACGGTATTCAAAGAGCAGCAGCTGCTCTTCAGTCAACATTATTTCAGCTACAGGTTTTGCTCATGACCAGTTGGCATAAAGTTAAACACAACGGTTTCATTTCTTGGACACAGCAAAATTATTTTTAATACACAGAAAAAGAAAGTATCCCAGCTGCTAGATCAGCCTCTTAAAATCCTTAATTTTCTAGTGAAAGCCCTCTTTATACCTAGTAATTATTTATGGCCTATGTGCTCAAAAAAAAAAAAAAGAGGAATTTCTCTCCACCTCCTACTAACAGTTCAACTTGCGCTGATGGCCAAGGAGCAAGTATAGAGGGGGTCGGTCTGCGTCCGAGCACGGCACACGGGATCACTGTGAGTGCTTGCTCAGCCATCAACAACCTAAACGTTGTCACGTGTGTGCGCGTGTGCATGTGTAGAAAAGGGGGGGGAATGAAGACAAGGAGGGATTCCAGGATTTATAGGAAATAAAGAGCTGGTCTACATTTTAATGCTTGAAGAGCACAATCCAGTTATTTTAATTACAATTTTAAAAGAAGATTGATTGATTTGTTTTACTATTTCTTTCCAGACTTTCATGGAGTGGAATTATTCATTTATACTCTCCACTTTAGAGCATCTAAAACACGAAATACTTCTGCTAACATGCTGCTCACCTGGTCTAGATGGGACCTAGATCTTTTTTCTCTATTGCAGAATCTGTTTGACTGTAACTGAGTGCATAAAGTAGAAGAGGCTGCCTACCTTAAAAGAAACTCCCATTTCTCCTTCTCCTGTTATTGAAACTACCTTAACTGGTGCAGGAGAAAAAAAAAAATTAGCTCCACTGCCTAAATTGACCTCTTTGACGTAGTTGTTCTTCTTTATTTATTTTTAATTAACAGAGCCAAGCAACACTTCCCTGCATGAGAAGAGATGGCATATCAGATGTTTGCTCTTTCCTTAAAAATAGTAATTAAAAAGGAGGAGAGCCCCAAGGCACAAAACAGAATGGCCAGGGTGCTTCCAAAAGTAAATCCACGCAGCCTCTGGCGGGTGGATAGCATAGCAGCTAAGCGCAAACCCGGACACCGTCCCACTGACACTAGCCCAACGTGGTCATTTTGAAGGCCACAAAGACACACAGGAGCGCCCAGCACAGCAGCAGCACCCAGCACAGCCGTGGCACCCACCAGCGGGCAGCTCCAAAGCACCTGGTGCTTGGCACCAAACTGCTGCATTTTCCCCCAGGCCAGCCAGGGACGTCCTGAGCTCCCAATATCTTTTGTTATCATCCAGCTTAACAATTGTAACTGGTGCTAATCGCCATAATCACTTTACTATGAGTTAGCTCCAACAGCAGCGCTTCAGGCCACGGCCGCTCTGCCATTTTAACAAATCCTAGACACCACGGTCATGCAAAATGCAGAACGTCATTTTAAAACTAGCGTTCTCCCACTGGAAAGCTCTGAATCTTGCGTGTGTAAAACTCCTGTTTTACAAACTTACAGCTTTCCTACTTACTTGTCGTGACTGGTAGGGCTACCATCGTTTCTGGATGATCACATGGGTCAGTTCTGCTGCTGCACCATGAAAATGGGACTATAAAACGTCTCTCTCCGTGACATCTAAGCTAGGAACAGCACAGCCTACTTTTAGATACCAGGGTCAACACATGGAGCTGAGCCACCACCTACACTCTTACCCATATATTGAACAAATCTTGTTTGAAAGTCGCAGACGAACATAGTTGAGATTTCCGAGGCACGTCCTCAAAAAAAGCCCCACGCCTCAAGTGAGAGCCTCTTATTTTTAACAAGGGCAACAAAAAAGCTCTCGCCTGTGAATAAACTGTTCCAGGTGTCATCGTGTACAGGAGTGGAACAAGCTGCGGGCAACCACCGATATTTACTGCTGGAAAATTGATTGGTTCCACTCCTAAAGCAGGGAGGACACCAAAGCTGACGGCTCCTCCAAGCAACTGCTGAGCACGCTGCCCATTACTCCTCACGCTTCTGACTTGGAACGCGCTTCCCTCAGCTTTGGCACTGGCGAGAGACCGTGTTTTAGGGAAGAAGAATATTCCTCCTTACAGTGAGAATTCAGATTAGGAAAAAATATGTATTCTATTTTAAGGCATTTCATTACAATTGAAGGTTTCAAAATATACAGAGCAGGTACTCTGCACAGATCCAAATGTTACTTTTGTACTTGATACGTTCCCTTGCAACCACTGTTTACTTAATCAAAATGGACAGCTGTGGTTTTCATTATCCTTAAGCAAATATTTGCACAGGTATTACTTTCTTGTGTTATACATTACCATCAAATTTTGCAAGCAAAAGCCAACCATGACAATCTAAACGTCCTCACACGTGAACTTTTTGTAACAAGCATGAGCAATTGCCAAATAAATTGTTCCAAGTGTATAAGCAGTTGCCTTCCTTCACGTTACCTGTGGACGACTGGAAAACGGCATTAGCTCCAAAGCAAAGCAACAGACTGCTAACTCTATAAGCGGGAAAGCACGCAGAATCAGAGACACGTCTTTACATGCAGCCAGTACAGCAGCCATTATAACAGGGAATAACATTAATGGACCATTTTAAGAACCTGTAGGCCGTGCCAAGACTTCTGTTGGTGACGAAGCTTCAGCACAGCAGCCCTTTTGCGTGATGTACATAGGCACAGCGCACACATTGTTGGCACCTATTGTGCCAAGGAAAGACCTACTAAGCTTCACAGGCTACGTTTTAACTGCAAATGCTCCTACTTAGCCTAAACTACTACTAATATCCATCTAGCAGAGACGTTTAGCTAGCTACAGTGCCTTCTTGGGAAACAGATGTCAGAAAACGAGATAACTGGTTTTCCGGGCATTAAAAAGTACAACCGCATCTTTCCATCCTTGTGATCACGTATAACCAGGCCACTTTGTGCTATCTAAGTCCACCTAGGTCTGGCAGGCACCGAGTCCGTCACGTAGTTATCGGCACTGGCTGCGACCGGCAGCATTTGGCAGAGCGGCTGAATCAGTGAGGGAACCACCAGAATCGGACGTGACGGCGGCCCAGGCTTGGCACACGCGGAGCCGGGGCTCAGTCGAGATCAAAAGGAGCTGAGTCTTTGCAGGGAGAGCAGCATGCCCTGGCAAGTGGTGCCACAGAGGGAAACTCATGACAGCGTGAGACAGTCAGCTGGCGAGATGACTTCAAAGCAGAGTGCATTTCTTCTCCCACATCTGACCATTTTGCTGCTGGTACTAGCCAACATTAATACGAAGCCAGCATCAAAAACATAGGCTTCCTGTTATGAAATATGCCTGGTCACACTTCAGCTCAACCTGCCACGGCTTCACAGAGCTAGAAATAGTCATTTGATGATTGCTTGGGGGCTCAGCCTTACTTCTAGTAAAAAAAAAAATTTGCATCGCAGAAGACTACCGTAAAAATTAGCAACCGCTAGGTATTCTTGCTAGCGTTCACAGAGATGCCGTCAATAATGTGGTCAGAGGGGACCCATCATGGCATAGATGACAAGGAAGGTTTATTATGTTAGCCAGCAGTTTTGTAACTGTGGAAACAGAAATTTTTTTCTCTAGTTCTATTAGGCATGAATTTCTCAGCAATTATCTTTAAAAAAAACGCCTTTTATTTCCAACATTTGCTTCTGTGAGCACCCAGCTGTTTCCTTCTCACTCTTTGGGTATATATGAGAATTTTTACATTTTCCTGTAACAATATTCAACTAGAGCCAATTTTTAAAATCCTTCTATTCAGAGAGGAACAGAGAGTGCCTGCATTAGGTCACTGATACTGTGGTACTAAGGTCGGAAAGTTCATTTTCCTGGTATGTTACCTGCATCCTTTGGGAAAATACTTGGGAAATTCTATTCTAAGCATCAAGCAACATGGTAACCATAACCTAACACATCAGCGGCCTAACAGACAGTTAAAGAAACGCACCTTCGAAAAGACCGGAGTGCCTATTTGTAGGCCCTGCACTTTCTATCACTAGATATCAAATTAAGAATGCACCAGGGAAAAGCTTCTCTGGACCTTCCGCTATGCGCTGCCTCTTAGATTTTCTACAAGGCAGCTAACATGAAAGAGACTCAGTGATTTACAGTCCAGCACTATGAACGTAGATAAGATCTGGTCGAAGATCTAACACAAAACAAAGAAGTCTGTATTACTCTTGGAATGGCTTCTCAAATATTTAAAACTACTATGACCCAGAAAGCCAGCACATGGATATATTGCCCTCAACCTTGTCAGTCTTTGCTAGTGTGTTCTTCTCTGCTCTGTCTCTGTATTGTGTTTTGTATATATTAATCTGAAATTCCTAACTTCACTGGCTTGATAAAGTAAGCACTGGATGTATAATAGCTTATTAAGTGCTCTGCTCAATTACCTGTCTGTCCATTAGTATCTTCTGGCTATGCAGCATGTCTGAGACGTCATTTTTTGCTAGTAGGAGTTGTCAGAAGAAAAATATCAGTAGAAGAACCTATTATGGTAACTACTAAGATAATGAAAGTCACATTTGAAACATATTTTTAAAGTATTTAATTTCAGTCGGTCTGTTCTTAAAATGAAAATATATTATTTGCATTTTCTCCTGTGCAACTCAATCTCTCTTACTTAGGAAAACATGGCAGTAAATGATGTTATTCTTCAAAAAAAGAAAATATTCTGTATGCTATCTTGCAGGAAATATGTGAAATATATTCTGTATTCTGTACTGCAGGAAAACCCTAGTTATAATGAAAGGTAAATGAACTCCATTTTCTCCTTATGCTTGGCTCACTGACGTAACACAAGCCAAACTTGGTAACAGAGGGAAGCAGTGGTAAACTGGAACACACGAACATGACATACCAATTTGAAGAAAATAAATGAACAGAACCAAAATTAATTTGTGTATAGAGGAAACAAAACCAGCTGTACTTCATTTATGTATTCTTTTCTCTTTTTTTTCCTCTTCCACACAAAAATAACTACACAAAAATTCAAGCTCTCGCCCCTCAAACCTGAAAAAAGATCTAAATCTCACAACTGATGCATAACAGAGGTCTGAAGTACCTGGCACTGCAATTCTTGCATGCTCAAAACTACTAGTAGTAGTCTGAGAACAATAACAGATTGAGTCCTTAATTGGCATAAATCCCCTTCCCGGAAAAGGTCTACAAAATGGCAAAAGTAAAATGAAATAATAATGACAAAGCAGGAGATTCATAGACTGCAAAAGCCAGCTTTGAGAAATACCTATCCTCACCACAGCACAGCAACTCAACCTTTAGCGATCACAGAAGGATTGAATTCCCTTATCATAATCCAGCTCTACCTTTCTACCAATTACTTTTCATGGCACAAAGGCCACAACAGACTTTCAGTCACTGGGCTTGGCAGGACTTTATGAAATTACTCCATAAACAAAAGAGGCAACATATACACTGTATTATGTTACTGTAGCAAGGCTTTTAAGCAGATTTCAAGTGACCTTATTGGCCTGAGTCATAAAACGGTAATTCTTAGTGGACTCATAATTTATGTGAAAATTTAACTTGTGCAATAGTCCATTGCTGCTTTAGTTAGCACACCATGCTAGATCACATTCTGATTTATTGCATTCTGATGTCCATACTTTTATTTTCAGAAAGAGATTTCATACAGTGCTTTCAATAGATCTGCAGTGTGAGGATAACAAGCAAATCAATAACCAGATGTATTTTGCCTATGAAATAAAGAAACTAACACTCAACACCAGCATCAGGGTGCTACCGTATCAGCTATAATTAGTCTACCAGTTAGGTTAATATAAGACCTAGTTATGTCAGATCACTACAAAAGTGTGCCTAATCAGGTATATCGACCAAAAATTTTTGTCGCAGGTCTGGGTCCAAGGATGATTCAATTTCTGTGGCTTTCCCACGTTCCAGTTATTGAACATTCAGGAGAAACTCTTTAGGTGCAGTAAAGCCAAAGAGAGTACCAGAAAATACGGCGAAGCCTGTCATATAGGTTGAAAGTCCCCTTCACTAAATTTCTAACCAAGGTTAGGCAAGAGCAAGAACTGTGGGAGAACAACCACAGGTTGGCAAACAGCAGCGGGATCGAAGGCTATGGTTACTACTCATCCCATTTCAGTCAATTAGTGTATAAATACAGCTGACCAAAATTAAGACTTGCTCAGAGAATGTCTGCAGAGTAAGCTGTAATTCAATACTAATAAGAATGGAATTATTCAATTCAGCATTATTTCAGTCTTTTTAGTAGCATTAGAATTAAATGCTGCAATTTGCCAACTACACTCAGATGTTTTAATTATGGGAAACCTTTTAAAGGCTAAAACATTGTGCATAACTGAGAAATGAAGAAGATTACAGAGCTCAGGCACAGAAACAAAGAAGCTTGTGTCAAAAACTTATGCGTTAACTCTTTGGTCTACACTGTGTCAGGGGCCTACAGAAGTAAGTCTTTAAGATGGAAGATGAAAGTCCAGCCTTAGTTGTTCAAGTGAGAAGCACTTTGTACTGTAAAGTAGTTCAAAAAATTCATATCCACCTAGCAAAACATTCAAAATAAGACAACTTCAGAAAAGCACTTGTATTTATATTCTTTCATACACTGTATGCTGGATGTCACTAAGATGTAATCGTTTACAAATAGCACGTCCCGAGCATTTGAAAACGTGCCTTTTGATATTAAGCTAGCATAAAGCATTTGCTACAGTTAAGAGAGGGTTTAATCTTTTTCGTTACAAACTTTTGTCTTTTCTTCGTGGGGAGCAGAACGGAGGCGTTAACCAGAGTATATCCATTCACCCCAGGCTGAAGCTTGTCAGGACAATCTGGTGCAGTAATTCTTGCCTCTGTCATTCTTTCACCTCTTTTTTTTTTTTTAAAGTCTTGATTTCAATCCAGATAACAAAAATGCTTTAGCTCCTGTTTGTGCCTCTGGCCCCCTAGCTACAGCTGAGGTCATTGTGTTGTCCCAAAGACTCCCAACAATTGGACGTTATTCCGCACAGAAATGATTAAGAAATCCGAATAGCCAAAACACTGTAGGCACACCCGTCTTAGGTAACGTTTCCGAGCAAAGCCTGGGAGCGCACGAGCCAGGCAGGACAAGGGGAAAAACAGCCGTCACAATTCGAGCCCCGAGCACGGGCTGAAGCCCAACAGCGACGGGCAGACAGCCTGGTGTGGGCGGCCCCCACCGCCTTCCTGCGCCAGCCGCCCCGGAGCCGCAGCGGCGGGAGGGGGGAACCGCTCGGCCCCCTCCACCCCTAGCTATGCTTCCCCTATAGACCGTCCAGAAAGCCTCTAAGGGGAAGATGTAAAAGGGGGGCGGGGGCGGGGAGGAACCCTATTAGCCAATTTTTTCCTCTTCTGTGCATGCCGCAAGTCTTGCATCTCTTGGGTACGGATTATCGAAGGGGACAGCAACACTGCATCCTCATTCAAGGCACCTCTGGAGTTGCTACTCGGCATCCCAGAAGTACTTGCTAAATCCCTGATACCGCCTGAATCATTACTAGGAGCTTCTTATTTCCATTTACCCGCTTAGTTGTCTTTTTCTAGGGGGTTGAATGCCCGAGTGAAAGCCCCTGTCCCTGCAAACTTGAGCGGAGAGTCTGTTCAGAAACAGCAGAGTTGCTTGGAGTGAAGAACATTACTGTCGCATTAAAATAAACAGAAGTGAAGCTTCAGCAGGCTGATCAAAATAGGCCGTTTAACAAAAAGTTAGCACATCTACGGAGGAAAAAAAAAAAAATCCTGTGAACTAATGGAGATCCTCACTGTTAGCGTTTCAAATCACGCAGCTAAGACCAGCACCATGCCTTAACTCTGCATCTCCCCTCGCTAACGTAGTACCGCATGGGCCGTTTATGATTACTTGTGTGGTCATCATCTCAGACTAACTGACAGTATAGACTACGGTGTTTCTGTAAATATTCTGGACAAGAGCCATAAAGTATGAACCATTCTCTGTTTATATAAAAAATTCCCTGAACCAAGGACACATTTCACCTTGGCGCACTCACAAGGCGCTCTCGCTCCCTCCCTCTCTCCCCCAAAGGAAAGTTCTTAACTTTCCCCATGTTTTCACTTTAACGAGCTCAGCCAACAGGCTTGCACTAACCCTGGTAAAAATATTTAAATGTGTGTGCTTAAAGTCAGGTCTTAAAAAGTTAAGTGCTCAGCAGAAATGGACTCAGTCGCTGAGGTGCTGGTTAAGCCATTTTCCGCGGGGGTCCGCTGGAGTTACAGGTGCGTGGTTGCTTTAGGATGGTGCCGAGCCACTTCCATTTAGGTCCTCAAACATGGGGATTTAAAGACTCGGATTTGAAAATCTTATGTCTCTTCAACTGGCTAAGCGTAAGAATGAACGTTTTTAGATTAAGCTCCAATTACAAACGCGCTTCTGACTTGACCAGCTTTTAATATTCAATTAACTTTAAAGCTTAACATGTGAAGCAATACATCTTAACGAATAATGGTTGCTTTCCTACTTCTCTGCTTTGTTAGTTTTACCCAGAGAAAAGATGTTTATGACCGGACTTCTCTAAAATGTTGACTCATCGCTCATAATGTAGGACAGCACTATGCTCTGTTTACAGCACTGCACAGCTTAATGCATTTTGTGGAATTTTTTCTGCCAGATGTTGCCCTATTCAAAATTTGTACACAGCGAAAGACTGCCTTTTGGCAAAATGACAAAATAGACATACATTAAATGTCGGCTTTCTCGAGTTTACATCACTCACACCCCTCAGTCTACAAGGACCTACAAATTACAGCTGTCGAAGTTTTTGCATAACCTAAACTTTCAGCTCTAGAGAACTCTTACTTGTCTGCATTTATTTATATTCTTGGTAATGGAGTGGTTCATTATTTATACTAGCTGTTTAAACAGTAACAGGGTTGTTTTAGGAATTGCACATTTGTGCAGAGATAGGCTGTGTATTTTACGTATTTGAAGAAAATCAAGTTTCAGCAACCATAATAAGTTGACTCAAATTTTCACAGTCATAATAGTACAGCATTTTTCTCTAAAATGTTTTGCAATGGTTTTAGCAAGCAAACTATGTGGATTAAGTTATTTCTCACCTCTATTAGTCATGTTGCTTCACTGTTAAATCTTAACATTGTTAAACCTATAAGACGACATTGCTACATTTTCAAGTCTGCGTTCATTTTGAAAAAGGTGTAGCTTTGCCCAGGTGTAAAAAGCAGCTCCGGAGAAACGCGTTAGGGAAGAGTTATTACCTACCCCCTAAACAATCCCCTACCTGAACTTAAAACCAAGGCTGGCGTTCTGCAAGCGCTCACAAATAGAAGTGGCTGAACCTTTTCAAACTGGGAGCACTGGGAACGCGGCGAATCGCCCGAGTCCCCGACTCACTGAGTCCACAGAAGTAGCTGGAACTTGCGCGTCTTTTCATCTCTAGCCTTTTGAGCGCGCGCTTCCTGTCGAGGCTGACAGCGTTAACAGAATCGATCGTGCTTTGCAGGTAAGTGGAAGCCAGGGCTTTGTACGAGCAACACGTAGTCCATATTATGCTGCAAAGAGAGCGTTAACGTACGTGGGTATACACTGTATGTGCCTGCATAGGCACATACACTAAATTTTAATTCGGATGCTCTCCTCCCTCCAGTTCCCTTCTCCCAACATCTTTTAGGAATTTATCTCTTAAGAGAAACCCCAAAATGTAGGAATGTAAGTGATTTCTTGAAAGCTTATTCAAAAAGCTGATAAAACAACAATTTGCATCTCACGTCTCAGACTTCAAAAGCCTCTTAAGAAAGAAGTCAGGGATTTCACACGAAAACACCGGTAGTGACCACGTACCCGGCACAAAGGTGAGTGTTTATGACCTCAGAGAGATGGGATTTCCATTTCCTTTAATGAGCCACGACATCAGAACAGCACTCTTAACGCCCGCTTACACAGGAGCAGCCCCTGGGACAATACATCTGCTGCTGCGGAAGCGAAGGAAAGGAGGTGTGGAGGAAGGGGGGAAGCAGGCAACGCGGAGGAAGACTTGCACAACCAGAACAAGACAAGGACGATACCTGCAATCTGGTTAATCTTTTTCAGGACACTTTGCACCAGAAAAATACAGGAAGCACACACAACCATGAAGCAAACGATATCTAGTATTCTGGGTAACAGAAGGTGCGGGGTTTTTCTTGTTTTTTTTTTTTTTAATCCCTTCTGTCATTCACTGTTTCTTCATTAAGTAAACGGACACATCTCAGACTTACAACATATGTGGCCCACAAAGCTAAAATCCTGCCTTACCACGTTTGAGAGGAAGACTGCTGTTTGGCCCAAGGCACTCACAACCTGCAGGTCTTCTGACTGCCAGCTGGTGAGCCAGGAAGGGTGGATGTGGACCTCTTGTGCCGGATCAGCTATGCCCTTGCCGAGCCACACGTGCCACAACTTTGCTCTGGCGAACCCAATCAAATGCAAAAGAAAAATAGGAGGACTTCCATATCGAGAGGAATTAAAAGAAAGGCAGGAGGGTGAAGGGGAGGCAGGGGACCTGAGGAGGTTTGGAGAGGTCTTCAGAAGGGAAGGAGGAGCCAAGGGATAGGGAGGGAGTGCATGATGCTGTAGGAGAAAAACACAGACATAGAGGTATGGGCACAGAGGGAGGCAATAGGGGATGCTTGGGTGCTGGAGGGGGCAGATTGGGGGTGTTAGGATGCAAAGGTCCCCCTGCAGAGGCAGCCGCAAGCAAGCTGGTGAATGAAGTGCTCAGCTAAGTATCTACTCAGTTGATTAATTTAAGCCTGGTCTATCTCCTTCAATCACATCACCTAAGCATCCAGTTTTGGCTTGTGCAGCCTGAACTACTCTAACCTCACTCTCACGGATCAGAGAAGGGAAGGTTAAAGGAACACAAGACTCTTGGAAAGGTCTTTAGAAGATTTAAGAAAAAAAGTTAGAGTGGAATAATCTGTGACATTTGAAATAAAGTTTGGTGGTTCCAACCTGAAAGCATTTGATCGATACGATATACATCATCAAGTACACAACCACTTTGCTCAAGGACATTTCCTAATTTGAAGTGCTGCTTTGCTTTACTTTTCTACCGCAGGTTGAAAAGACTGATTCTGCATGAGCAATTGCAATAGATTTATTTTTAGAAGAAAACATTAATAGCTTAATTTACAGCCAGGAATGACAGATATTTGGGTAAAATACTTGTTAACTACAAGAATAATTAAACATTAGATGGATAATCCCTTTCTGGAGATGTTAAATTTATCAATTAATAACCAGAAAAGGTGGTAAGCTGCAACTCATCTTTTGTTGAAGTGGTTAGCCAGGCTAAGCTATTTCAAAAAACCACAGGTTTTGAACGAGCAGCTTGCCATCTAGTTTTGTAAAGTCATTCAAATTCCTGCTAGTAACGTGAGGAAACATGAGCGTATCTAAAGCATCCCTCAGTTCCTGATTAGGAGGGTAAACGGACAGCAAGAGGACCCCGAAACAGAGAAAGGAAAAAGTGGAAATGGTTTATACCTGATCTCTTTGCCTTTGTCATAAGCAAATGGAATCTGTACATACAACAATTTATGTTCTAGTCAAAAAGAGTGCCTAGGTATTTGTGCCAGCATGAAACAGAAATAACCCACAAGTTTAAAACACCTATGGCAACTCAACTGCTCCACACTCAGAATAACGGAGCTTCTCCTGCTATGGAAAATGAAAGAATAACTCTGGATAAAACAGCCATACCAGTAGCCCACAAACGTTCATCTTCTTGCTTATACTACACAACTAAAGAAAATAAGTGCCAGCAGAGAGCAAGCAGAGCCAAGAGGTTTTTAAGGAAGCAAGTATTTCAAACGCCAGATTCTTAGCAGCCTATGCTTACTGCCTAGCAAGAGTTGTGTGACTGATGTAAGAAATAGGATATTAAATACAGGCATTTATTCTTCTCTTTAAATCGACCACTCCAGATCTCCAATATTACACATGCTAGTGTGTATGTGAAAAAGTACTACAGTCCCTCATCACTCATTATAATAACCATATAGTCCAGAACGTTATTTTCTTTTGAAGAACAGCTTTATAATAAGCAAGTAGTACGTTTTATCCTGGTAGCAACACGCCTCAAAGCATTTTCTATCATTAATAAGGTTTGTCATTTTACAAAAATATACTAAGGCTATTTGTATTCTACACAAAGCTAGAAGGTAGGACTTGAAACAGAACACTCAACGTTTAAGGTAAAATATGTACATTTCAATTCAGAATGAGGCACTAAATCAGCCAAAACTTGCTTCTGACAGACTAGTGATGAATTATAGGATTTTCAGTAATCCTCCAATAAACAAAGTGAACACTGTTCTGCATGCAGGAACTGCTGGTTAAATCACACACAACATAGATCTGGTATTCTTGCTGGAAAATATGACATTACCTTGATTGTCAGGCAGCCTTCTAGAAACACTCAATTTTCCAGCTCGCCTCTATACAAACACACAGTTTAAAAGAAAAATTATGTGATAGAAGTCATAAACATACAAAAACTCTACCTAGCAATGCAGACCTTAAAAGTTTTCTATGCTCCGGATCAAGGGAGAAAAACGCTTTCAAAAATACACTGTGAAAGAAGGAAGAAGGATTACACGAAGCTGGAATTACTTTGCAGAACAAAACGAAGCCTGCCATCCCTCGCTTAACAGGCTGTAAAGATGCCTAACGTTAAAGTCAGTTTGTCACCAGTGAGAGGCACAATTCTGCACTACAGCATCTGCCTCGCGGCCGGGGGCTTCCCTTGCGTTTGGCCACGAAACAACAACACCTGCGCTGCCTGACAGGGCAGAAATCTTCTATTTGGGCGCACGCCCTAGATCACGTATTCATCGAACAGACAGGTCAGCTTCAGATCAGGTTGTGGGGCAAAAATGCAGCGTGTGTACAGCTCCGGGCAGAGTGAAAAAATCCGACAAGGCAGACATTGGTCGCAGGGTAGTTCGAACTCAAGCTCCTATTTTAACACTTGGACAAAAAATTAATGTGTATAAAAGGTCGGTCAACACAATGAAAACACATCACCCCCCTGCCAACTGTCTGCTTTTCAAGCGGCACGCAAAACTGTTCAGTGAAATGGGAAAAATGTATCTGTACTTTCTATCAAATTTGCTTTCCTCAGATAGCCATGCTTCCAGATCTCTGCATGGATCTGCGCAGGGTGGATAAAAGTGGGAGAACTTAAAAAATAACTAGCTTCTGGATCTTGGTTTATTTAGAGATGCTTTCTTTTAAAACAATCCATTTACAATTAAATACGAAATTATGACATCCTGTGAAATAATCTAGTAAGCAGCTAATTCAAACCACAAAAATATTCAGTAGTATTTGAAGTGTTAAAGAAAAGCCAGATCTCTGAAAATGCAGAAGCCAAAGACAAAGCAGCTGGAGCCAGAATACGCTGAAACGCTAAACCAGTTTTTGACAGGAGCAGACTATTCCGCAGGTGCATAGAGAATATTTGCTTCATTTCAAATTTCAACTACTTCATTCAAAGCTGAAAAACCAACTGGGATTTTAAAAGGCAGGAAACCTTATTTTCCTCTTACAACCCATGAATAAAAATGAGGTGAGAGGCTGAGATCCAGTTTTAAAATCCTGAAGCCCATGGTAAAGAGAAACAATCAGTTCAATTCACTACTACAGATAATATTGTATTTACTAAGTTAGTATGTTTCAAATTAAAAACATACTTTCAGAAAGTTATTTCCTCTTCCATATGCATGTTAAAGATAGATTTTGTTTTACTATGGCTGTTGTGCCCAAACAGCATAAACCAGAGGTAATAAATGGTCCACCTTTTAGGCTAACACTTTTTAAATTTTGTGCTAAATGAGAAAAATGGATCAATGTGTGTTAAGCTACACTACTGCCAAAGTGCATTGCCCCAGTTTGCAAAAAGAGATACCAGTAATGTACTGAGGCAACTTCAGTGTTTTAATTATTATCTAAGAAAACCAATCTTTCCCTAAGGAGAAAAAAAATGAACAGAAGAAAACCAAAGGTTTTCCCATTTTCTAGGTTAAGTTACAGTTAAAGGCACTTACATTACTTTAAATTCAGCTGCCGTGATCATCTTTGCCTACAACCTGGAGGAAAGACTAGCCAGTTGCAATCCTTGGAAACAGCCTAGCCCCTCTGCTAAAAGCGTTTCAGGTTTCTTGCTTTGCATAGCAGTAGGAGGAAGTCCTGAGGCAGAGCAGTGATTGCTTCTGTTGGGAAGAGAGTACAACGTTTCATTTTCTTCATTTGATAAAATCAAAGTGCTAGATATAAGAGATCTAAAAAGCTGACAGCGGGAATTGCTAGTTTACCTCTCCACTCCCCATTATCTGGAAAAAAAAATTAAAAAGGGCTTCGTTCTGTTTTGAAACAAATTTCTTCCCCTCCTGGTGCCATGGAAGCAATATTTGCCCTCCACCTTTAAATAGCGGAGCATTTTGTCTCTATGAGAAAGGATGGAGGAAATGCCAAAAAAATCAAAATGTATCAGCAAAAAGGACGAGGGAGGCAGTAATCTACCTCATCTGAGGCCACAGAATGTCTTTTTTTTTTTTTTTTTTAAAGTCTTAGGGCTGGGAGCCTAATCACCCCTTTGATATATATCAACACTTCCATAATTACTGAAATTGTACAGTGAAAAGACTGTCAAGTTTTTGAAGGGCAGGCATAATTAAGCCATTTGATGCTATGAACTTATCTACAGTTTCCTGCCAGAGGGGAATGAGCAGGTAGTTGAAAGGGCCCATTTAGACTACAAGGAGGTGTTTTCTGCAGTAGCCGAGTTGCACAAATGAAGTCAGACCAACTCAAACCACTGGTCTAGCCTTAGCATCCGGTATAGCTAACACTCCAGATTCAAAGAATTTGATATTAAACAACACTAATAAATGTATTAAGGATACCTTTGTGGAAAGCAAAGAAGTAAATCAATGTTATCTATATTTCACCATCTGAATACCCAGGCAACCACCACAACCACCACAGGCAGAACTAGCTTTGTCAGCTTTGTAATTACTAAAAAACTTGCAACACTGGCTCAGATAACTTGATGTGTCCCTGATTCCAGTCCAAAGGCCTGGACTGGTTTCAACCAGGCAGTGCCATCATTTAAGCAGAAATATAAATTCTTTAACAATGGAAAAGGCAGACTGTGATACAACTTAGTCATTCTCAAATAAAAACACAGCACTACTGTGGGTTTTTTTCCCCATTACATTATAAACTTAATCAAGTTTCTCTTTTCTAAGATTGCTTTCCTAGCTTATTCTGCTTGATATTGAATTCTAATCTATTTTCCTGTTGCAATGCTCACTGGCATATATTTCATAAGAAGTTTTGTTGACACTTTTGATCTGACCACTGCATAGAGCATGTGATATTACACAATTCATTTAAAGTCTCATCAGCTCCACCAAACACCTTCAAAATCTTTTTTAATATAAAGTTTTCATTACCATTCAAGTGAAGAAAATGTATTCAGACAGCTTATCTGATAATGCAGAAAACAAAGGATCAGGTTTTATATAGCAGATACCTGAATACATGCCCACCACTAGCTTCGGCAGCGCATGGTCTCCCTGCAGACATTCTGGTTGTCAGCGGGCAGTCACCTCTGTGGCCCACCTACTTGCTCGCAGGATTAGCAAAAGAGGAAATCCAAGGCACAGCTGGCTATATGAAGACCATGCAGTACCACAGCAAGAACCCTCTCCTTTTAATCAGTATTTCAGCTTTTCAAGCCATTCCCTCCCAGCAATACTATGTGACCCTAGCACGCACTGCATGCAGCCCTGGCCATTCCCAGGAGGAGGCATTTTGCAAGATGTCCCACATTAACCTCCACAATAGCAGGATATCGGTCATGGGTAGAACTTTTATTTGGGACATGGGATGAAAGAATGGAAGAACATGGCACAGATCTGAGCGCTGCTCCCTGCGGAGTCTGGCTGCTCGCCTGCCCCCATCGAGCCAGTCTTCCCCTCAGCCCCATCCTTCCCTTTGTGTTCCTGTACATGGACTGGATGGTCTACGCTTTGGCCCTCTGTGGGCTCAAGGCTCACCAGATGGAGAATCTAGCTACGAAGAGGAAACTGGCCATTATGTGCCAAGGCTGGCCCTGCAGTGATCCAGATAGGTCACAGGAGAAGATCATCATCTCCAAGGGACCTCCTCTCCCTCTGCAGTGAGGTTCTGCTCTGGACACTCCCATGACTAGGCCAGTTAACAAAATCTCCTATATGTGACAGAGGCACGTGAATATATGAGATCTGTGCTAACACAGAACCCAGTGCAAAGGTCCCCTCAAGTTTATGTTCAGCATGTTGAAGATCAACGCAGATACCCTAAAACGTGTTCTTGGCAATCACATCTTCCTATCTTAGGCTCTTGCAGAGACCAGCAGCTACTCTGATACAGGATACTAGAGCATCGACTGCCCCTAGGCAGCCAGAGCTATGTCTGAAGACGTAGGTAGGTGAGATGATGGCACAATTTTAAATTGCTTTAGTTTGCTTAAATTGCCACGATTAAACTGGTACGTGTGTTCTTGCCTGCTGTTGGTTTATCACTGCTCCCATTGCTTCTGCCAATTTGTATGCCGCAAAGCACCGGTTCTGCTCATCTCAAGGCCATCGCTTATAATGGCTCTGCCTAACCCCATTTGTGCCACCACAGGGTTGCACCTTGATTACTCCTACCTCCGTGGTGTCTCTAGCTGGCTCCTTCCGGCACCCATGTTAGCTAGCTGTTTTCAGCTTGATACAATCTGAGCAAATTCAAATGGCTTTTATTCCAAAACTGACACTATGGTAAGCTAAATCCTAGCCCTCAAGTACCCAACTCCCACCTCATGCTGGCATTTCAAGTCAGAAAACACTGGCTTACCAGAGCTTATATAACGTGAACCTCAGCTGATGCAAAAGGTTTGCACTCACGTTCACCCTTGGTGCCAGGAAAGGTGGTTACCGGCACCATTAGGTTTTAGAGGGTTGGCAGGAATATGTTAAGAGTTGAGAGACCACCTCAGTGGTCACAGCCCTGACAACCCAGTACTAAGTGAAACGACATCTGACCAAATAGAGTATGACTGAACCTGGCTTCCACAAGTTAGCACGTGCGAGTGAGGTAGCAACAGCAGTTTTCCTTCCTGGTACCACGAGACAGATTATTTTTCTTATGCATCCAGCAGAGAACAACAGAAATTGACACCACTTAGATGAAAAAAAGGAGGCAAGGAGTAGAAGTACCTGGGAACATGGATCTTGCAACATCTGAAATCAGATGGGGAGGACAAATTCACCTTCAGCTGGGTATAGACGAAACGGGCCTTACACAATCACTTCAGAAATACGGTTAAATGGAACAGATAAACAAACACAAGCCAGAAGTAACAGCAATAGTGACTTGATCCCAGAACCTTTGTAGCTCAGATACGGCAGCTGAAGCCAATTTACAGTGATAAAACGGCCTGCGTTTTGTGGCAATAACTGTTCTTCCACAATCCCCAGACAAACCAAGGAAAGTCACTCTTGAACTGAAATAGAAACATCATCTGTGACGTGTTCTAACAGTTAATACACTTTTAATCATATTTCTTTTTAAATGTGTGGCTTCCTTGTCCTGCATAGGACTGCTCCATACGCGACTTAAATTGATAGCGTCCACAACTGATGTCACACTGGTCTGACTAACAATCAGTGGATCATCACACTTCAGTTCTCAATGTTTTCTCAAGCAGGTAAGTACTGGTTAAACCATGCAGTATTGTAATTATGCAGCAGCAACATTATAATTATAGTAGTAACAATGATACAGGGACAGTTCACGTTTAAAAAAGGAATGGTAAAGAAAGATCAGTAATTAATCAAATAGTAAGTACAGCGCAACATATAGTACCTATCTTGTTCCTTCATCTGAGCAGAACGTGCAATCGCAATCCATAATAACTCAGTAGAAGTGATTCTAAATACCATCAATTAGAGGTATCTAATGGATATTTTAAATTAACTGGTTAAACAGAAATACCTTCTCTTTCTCTCTATACAAAGAATACTCTTAAGAGATAAACACGAAAATTGACCCTTGGTGTATACTACAAAATGAAGATTAAAAGCTAAAGGCCAGATCTGCAACAGAATTCAGCATCCCTGAACTCTTTTTTTTGTAGAATTGACAACAGCTGCTGAGCATTGAGTATTTAGTGAAGTCTTACAACAAAAGTTTTACTTTCAATTGTAAAATACTATTTTTTTTAATACAATTATAAAAGCAAAGGAAAAAATTCAGGTAATTAGTTACATCCAATTCTTAGACTATCTTACTAAGGGTGGAATTTAAATTCATAGTGCCTACAGTACTTAAAACACATGCAATAAATATAGCTACCGCGAAATATTTTTTTTTCCAACAAAAATACAAAATTTATACTGCTTATGACTAAGTTCCACTGAAGAGAAGCAGAGGAGATAGTCCAGGTTATGAACCCATGCCCTGACTCCTGCCCTTCGCTGATGCATGCAGGCCATGATGACGTTGTACAGGATGGATTTAACGGCTCAGGCTGGTGCAAGCCTGAGGTTCTTGGAGCTCTAGAGTCAGCAATGCCTCTTCTGTCTCTTCTCCTCTATACTTTCATTTTATGTTTTGATAACTTAAACAGAGCTTTATCTAAATTAAACAACCGTCTTCTCTTTACCCATTACCTGGTTATAACCTTTAACATTTATAACCTCAAGAATGCTCCATCAATAGAGACTAGAATCTTGGTGGTTATAACACATTTACCTTGATATTCAACAATTTTAGAAGATTCATTAGAGATTGCCTAAAAAGACCCACAGTTTAATAGACAAAGTAGACATCTAGCTAAACAAAAACATTATTCTTAACTCTTTGTTCTTTTTTAACCAAAGTTTTCTGCTCATTTGTTTTCTAAAGACCTAGCAAAACATTATGAATCTTGTGCTACGCTAGCTCTGGAGGTGAGCTGAAGGCAAACAAATTGGCTAAACTCTCATGCACTTAAGCAAATATTTCCAAAGAACCCCTCTCAAATATAGACTAAAAATGGTCTTCAGAAGCCAAAGCGAGGTCTCTAGAGTCACATGAAGAGAGACAGCCTTGGCATGCCATTAATCCAGTTCTTTCTCTTCTTCCTGAGCATACCTCATTAGTTCTGTCCCAGACACAGTAATTTAATTAAATCTGTAGTGCCAGTCAACAATAGTGGGCTTGGGTGGAAAAAGGGATTTTAACAGAATTAAAGAAGAATTAACCAAAAGCACGTCAGAGGGGACATTAGCTAAAGAGGAACTCAGGTTCCTGCAGGGGAGGGAAGAGCAGCGTTCAGTTGCCACAAAGAAATCCTTCTGGATGGGCCAAAGTTTGGCTGTGTGGCTCAGGTTTATCACCTTAACAGCAGCAGGAGACATTGTACAGACTCCAGGGAAAGGGTCTTTTATTTCTGGCCACCAGAAATAAAAGATACAGGAGCAGGCTGCGGGACAGGGAACTGTGGTTGAAGATATACATATAATTGGAAATATTTGTGCAATGGCTGGGAATATTCCCAGCTTAGGACAAAAGAAGTAGAGGTTGCAGATCTGGAAGGCCACATCTCTTATTTACGAATCCCCATCTGGTAGGTTACAGGGATGACTCATGCTTACAACACTGGATGCTGAACATCTTCAGCTTTTAAAATATGCCTATATATACACACAAAGTTGCAGCTTTGCAACTCTGAGATGCGGAAGAGTTCGTATAGACCTTTATCCCTACAAGGCAGATAAGAAGGGAGGGGAGAACTATCACCCGCACCTATTTCTCAGAAGTTTCCTGCTCTCTCCTGTTTCCCCTCAAGCAATGAAAGACTCTCCAATGTCTACTGTTTTCCTTCCCTTGCTTTTGCTGTTTCCCAGATTAAATTAAAAAAAGATGAGGGAAAGGCAATTTTTTTTTTTTAAGTAAAAGTAAAAGGCACCCAAAATACACTAGCTCCCCAAGAGAGCAACCGTCTCACAATAAACCTGGACATTTACCAGTTGAAGAGTCACAAATTTTGTTTCTGGCCTTTTTCTTTTTTCTTTTTTTTTTCCCACAGATGTTCCACACAACACTAAATTGGGGCTAGAAAGAGGGGGAGGCAGAGAATGAACTTTGGTGCATTATGGAATTTTTAAAGGCATTTCCTTCTTTCTAAGAGCCAAAAGCTGTGATCACTTAAGTCTTTGCTTTTTTAAAATACATGTTCATTTTGTAGCTTTTGCCAAACTAAATGAATCCAGCCTTTGAAAACCTTTTAAAAAAATTGTAATTTTTCTCAGTCAGACTTTGTTTGACTTTTTTCCAAGAATGTCAACAAAAATTTATATAAATTTCTTCCTTTACCATGAATTCCCCTTAATTATTCAGATGTATGCCACACAGCAGAATGTTAGCATTACAAAGTTGCAGATGTTAAACTTTCAGACATAAATACATTTATTTTACTCTGTAATTAGGAAAACAGCCCCTCATTTCTTCTGGAGTGGCACTACCCATATTCTGTAATCTTTTTTTTTACAATTTGCCAAAGACATTATCAAGTAACAATCATACAGCTGTTGACATTGAAATTCAAATACTGCTTAGCAGTTTAAAATATTACCAAATTTTATAAAATAGTTTTCAAAACTGCTTTTGTGAGTGTTTTCCTTAATGAATAAATTAAAGTTAACCATGCTCTCAAAGACCATTCCAGTTCTCCAACAAGACAGGTATTTGACATGCCTTACATTTCCTTTATGTAAAGTCCTGAATGTAAGAGTAAAGGATTCAGGAACACGGATTCCCAAATAAAACATTCCTATCCCTCCTGAAGAGCTCTAAAATATTAAACCACTCAGAAGGTGTTAACATACTTCATAAATGATAGCGTAGCTCAGAAGGCCTTTCTATAAGAAAGGGAGAAATTTCACTTTTCCCCATAAAACTATATATCTGCTGAATTATCTAAGCTATAAAAGGTAGAAGGAAAATGAAAAATTCACTTCACAAAAAATGCAAAAGCCATTTGTTTCTAAAGGTCCAAACTAATCCATTTCTGATTTTTTCCATATTTTCCATATCTACATTATACATTGATAACATTCCTCCTGCTCTGCTTCCTCATCTCCAACCCCATGTCTCTTGCACTTCAGAAAAAAAGTCTTGAAAAACGGTAGCCAGTTTTTAACAGCCATAAAGCCAGGCAGGTAAGAAAACACAGAAGTCTGGCACAGAACAACAACTGGGAAAGTATACTGATAAATTGCAGATGATGAGGTTAAAAAGTCTTGCTGGGTAGGGCCCCATGTTTACGCGCACGGTGACGGTGCTCGTCGTAGAAACTAGCGTTAGTAAACCATTAACGGTAGTCGACTGGACTGCAATGTGGCAAAATCAGTCAAATGCGTTACTTTCAAAGGAAAAGAGATCATGCTGCATCTAAGGCCTTCAAAATGACAAAGGTCAAAGTATCAGTAGACCATGCCCATAGACCATTGGGGAGGTTTTCTTCAGGTGAGGATTCCCAGTGCAGATGCCATTTATGTGCAGGATGAGGAGGAAATCGGCTCTAATAGAGGAACGGCATCTCAGAGGCTAAACAGGACACTTTCTTTGGCAAAATCTAACAAAATGTCCCATCTTTTCCAGATAGTTTCTTCGTTCGCTTCAATTTCAAGCCCTTACTGGAATAAAAACGATTGTTTAACCTTTTCTCTTATTCATTCGCTTCATTTGATTATGCTTTAATCTGCTTTTACCAATGTTCGCTGCGTTGAGAAATACAAATTGTGCCCCAGGTTTCCATTCAACAAATGCAGTATTTTGTTTCTTTTACAAGCTCAGATTGTGAAGATTATTTATTTTTTCTTTCTCTGCTACACACCTGATCTGTTTAGTTACTGCATACGCAATAGCAAAAGTCTAAATAAGCAGAAAGGAGGTTTATCCGATTGTGAGTAAACTGAGACTAAGCCATGTCTTTGTGAAGGCCACACAGTCCAGCATCCTGATAAAAACTTTGCATATTCGACATATTCCAGCAAACTCAGGATCTGACCCAAAGGCACCAAAGCCAACGGGGAACTTCCTATTGATTTTGACAGGATTTGCATGAAACCCGAACAGAACAATTTCAACAAACGGAATTAAGTATTTAAAGATAACACATTGCAATTATTAGATGTAAGAAGCAGAAAGAAGAGAGATACAATTTCTATAACACGGAGAATGTTTCAGTTATCGGTAATTCAAAGCAATATGACTACGTTTTATTGATTTTCACAGAGTATCTCGGTACTCTAGATACAAATCCAGACCTGCAAATAGCCTGCAAAACAGGTTATGCAAACCTGTTACTCCACTAACAGTCCACAAGTGTAACCAGCTTATGTTCTACTCTAAATATACCTAGCATGGTAGAAAAATAGTTTCACCTGTAAAGAAGAAAAATACAAGCATTCCCGTTAAATCTAGAAAAAATTAAAATTAAAAAAACTACCAGAGTCTTGGCAATAAGTAGCAGACTAGAATTCCTAACACTACAGAAAATAGTTTATGCCATTTTGTCTAAAAAGGTAATACTTCAAAAATCACAAGAAAAATAAGTAAAGCAAACTTACAGATTAATCATATAGTGAATAAATTGAGTTCCCAAGCTCAGATATTTATAATTAATACTTTAAAAAAAAATCTACTTTCCAGAGCTTTGGAAATGTGAGCAGTAATTCGGGGCATGCTCTGCAAACCAACTCCGTTTGACTACGGCAGAAGGTCCCAGGCTCAAGTCATGACAGAGCTGGACCTGCAAACAAAACTGGGAAACTTTCAAGTCCAACCTTAAGAAAGCTTAACTATACCAAGTCAAATTTTGGGGAGGTGTTATTATAGCTACAGACACAGTTTTGTCTACGGGGCTTCTGTTCTTCCTAAACTCCCACCCGTAATTTTTCCTGCAACACATCAGCCCTGCAAGCACTGTGGCCTCCGCTACAAGGTATCACACATACCATGGGGAATAACAGCAATAATAGAAGCAAGAAGGAAAGTGCCCGCCAGTTACTAGAGCACTCATATTTCTGATCGATCAAACCATACACTCAGATCTCCAAAACAACCCAGTAGATGTACAAGTCTTTAACTTGTGAGGAAATTTGGTAATAGCCCATGGTGTTTTTTTTTTTCCCCCCTCCAGTTAGGATAAAATAAAATAGCCCTCACTCTAAAACCACAGCTTGGACCTCTCTCTCAAAACCTTTCTTGTTAAGTACCTGAAAGTAACTTTGTACTTGCTGGTGATGACAGAGATAGCTGAACAAATGCCAAATACCATTAAAAGTTGTTTCAAAATCTCCAGTCCTCCAGAGATTTCAGGAGGCGTTCTCTAGACACCCAAGGACTCTACAGAGCTGGACTACTGCTCAGGAGAGCACCCCAAAATTTGAGACACTGGCTTAAATAAAACACCAGCAAGCACGCGGGAGATTTTCCCCAAAATCAATGAAAAGAATCCTCAGAACCCAACTGAACAGTGCTAAAAATGGAAGTTTTGTTTACCTTAAAACAGTGGTGCTGCAAAAGAATTGTAATTACACATCATCATATTCGCCACTTTACATTAAAAAAAAAACAGCTCTTGCACAGAGAATAAATTATTATTCATACGGAAAGAGTTAGAAACTTGACAGTCTTTTCTTCTTCTAGATTTGCCAAATTCTGTTTATGCTAAACACAAGCCTTTCAGAAGGAGCAGAGTAGGCGGGGTAAGAAAAAAAAATGAATGATGTGTTCAGATGTTTAAAAGCTATGATGTCAGGGCCCTGCTGCGCAGGAGCCAACACTTGTGTTACAACCGTTAGTTATTCTTGCTAAGAATCAAGCATCACTGGGCAGACAGACAATAGGAATATTTTAAGGCTTTCACATTTTCCTCAGGTTTCCAAACTCAGATAATGCATTGATAGAGGATAGAAACTTAAACGAGACTGGCCTTTTCGATTCTTAGCAAGGTAATGGGTTTTTCAAGGTATATTCCCCTTAGCATCAGCTGTTTGCACGGAAATATTTTGGGGTGCTCACTGGCTGTGCAGCAGCTGTACTTCATCACAGGCTGGTGGGGCAGAGCTCCTTGACAGGGCACAGGGTTACCAAGGGCTGTCATTCACATATGCTGAACCAGAGCAGGAGATCAGTCACTTTCCGAGCCCGTGCCCTGCTCTTTATAAATATTCCCATGTGTTTGCAATTAGTTAGTGGACTACTCTGGCAGCAAAGGTTATTGAAGGCTGTTTTCCAGACAGGCTTTTTTAATTCCTGCACAACTAAGGCTCAATCTTAGCATGTTTAATAACAACACAGCCAAACACTTGGCTCCTGTATATATATATATGCATGTATCAAAACCACCTTAAATGGAATTGTTCATCTGCCTTCCGTTGCAAAAACTGGATGTGCTTTAAATGAAGAGGGCTACAAATTGTGTTGCTTTTAGAAACCTAAGACTAGCAACAGAAACCTTGGAAAGCGCAGAAGATTTTTGAGAAAGCTCGTTTTAGCTGCTGCAGTGTTTAGAGCACGCTGAGCATGGGGAAGGATTCAGCCTCTGCTGATCTGAAATTTAATTGCAGTCATTGTTTAATTAAGGAATTAATTGTTACATGTCTCCTTCCAAAATCTACAAGTGTTTACCACATTAAAAGCATTACCAGTTGCACGAAATATATTCATTCTCTCTTTGGAGGAAACAGGAAATGAAATGCCTTGGTATTTTTTTTTTTTAACTGAAGACTCGATAAAGATGCAGCCCACATATTACTGGAGTAAATCACTGAGGCCTTCTGGCACACAGTGGCACGACTTACCTCACGTACATCAAGATACTACGTTTCAGTGTGTTGTTTTACGTCAGACAGTACCTCAGTTATCAACCTAACTGGCTATGCACCATAATTTCAAGCCGCTTGTTATACGAACAATAGCCAAATAACCATGCCTGGCAAATATCCTGAACCAAACACAGTAGTTAAGGATATCACATTCACAATACGCCACTAGGGAATGTTTTGGATTCAATACTGAGGTCGGACAGAATAAAGATATATAACAGAATTGAGTAACATATCACAAACGACTCTTGCATTTTTCAGTTTCTATTGCTTGCTGAAATTAAAATGTAGTGCTTACTTAAAAATCTTTGGATACAAAAGGTAAAAAAACAAGCGCAGAGTAAAGCTGGGCGGAATCCAGGAAAAAGTTCTTACGGGGTTATTAGTATACCTGTAACTAAAGAGAGGACTTCCTGACACCTTTTATGGTTTGCGCGGCTCACAAACTTACAGTAAAATAAGTACTGAATGCAGGCTCTACAATCTAATCTGATTAGGTGACTCTGACATTCTCCTAATATCGTCCTTTGATAAGCAAGAGTATCCAGTCAAAAAAAGACAAGAGTAAACCTAACTTCTACTGCTGACACATGCCCCTATCTCTTCCCCAAGTCATGCTATGGCTACAGTCTGCCTCTTCGTTGCATTACAGAGGAAGGCAACTGAGTCAACATCAAGCATCAGCTGCACAGTCAAGAGTCGCAGCAGTTAACATGTGTGATTTTCTTTGTGACAAGAACAATTAAATATACATTAGAATTTGTTAAGGAAATTGGAGGGAATTTAAGATATACCAAACTAGGAGAAACAGTCTTGTTGGAACTATCAAAGTCAGAACAAAATCAATACATTTACCCTTCCTCCTCCTGCGTGAAAGCCAGACTCACTAACATGTAGTCATAAAGAGGATAAAGCTAATCATTCTTACTGAACCATCCACAAATGCGCGTTCGAAAAAAGATCAGAAGAGAATATAGTCAAAAGGGTTGACTCTACCAAAAGCTTTCACATTGAGTTACAATCAGTGGGATTATTCAGGTGACTAAGTGCAACTCGTGTTAAGAACTGTAGAATTAGGCCTCATGTTAAGAAAATGTCAGGATTAGCAAACACACAAGAGGGATGAGAAATGGGTTGGACAAAAGCGAGGAATATAAAATTACGCAGTCTCCGGGAATGGGAACATATCGTGTTGGTAGTTAAACATAACATAGTTTAAAGAGAAAATTATTAGATGATTCTCAAATTCCATAGCTGCACACAAACCATAACCAAATTACATTCAAATCATATCTTCATATTATATATTTAATACAGATGGGTCAAAATGCAAGCCTAACATCTAGACCTCTTTGGCGTCTGGAAGGAAATGGGAGTCCAATCCAAAAACCAAATGCAATCTATTTTTTCCAGAACTGAGTCAGATACAGACGTAATCTTACAAGGTAATTTGATTTCATGATAATTTTACCATTTGGGAATGAAATGGTCTGATAGCAGCTTCCAGGAATTCAGCATAATTAAAGCCAGGCCCAATCAGAGCTAGGATTTGAGCTTGAACTCAAACTAAAGGTGAAATTTAATTCAGATTCACCCTTCAAGTTCATCTCTAATATTTCTACTATTAAAAACATGAGAGGAACAAATGGGAACAGAAGTACAGGCTATCAAGGGAATTTGTATTATTTTATAGTATTTTACCATTGCAAATGCCTTGATTACATACATAACCAAGGAAAACAAAACAGCACGAGAATGAGATCCTCACACAGACTGCTTGGCGAGATCAGTCATAATCTATCAGTTATTTACAGCCCTAGAGTACCAGAAGGGATCAGTAACTGTATTGTACAGGGTGTAAAAATCTGTATCACTGGTTCAGTACAAGGGCAATGCTTTGTAGTATCCATGCTATCATAAAAAATAATAAAGCTACAGATCTTTTCATCGTCATCCAGGAAATTAGATGAAAATTCTTGCCTTTAAATTTTTCCATCACCACCATCTCTGTTTACTTGAGAAGGTTCCCTTTATAAGCAGATAGTGTAGCTTAACATTTTTATAACACACTGGCCTCTGATGTCAACAGCTTTCCAGAGTTTATAAGCTTAAAACCTCACTGGCATCCAGCACAGTATCTCAGCTACAGTTGCTTGCAATCTGAAGGAACCAGCAAGCAGATAAAGTAATGAGCATGACCAGTAATGTGATGGTGCAGAGCATATCTGCATCTATTTTGAATTTCTCATCCAAAATTCAGCTGTGGTCTTCAACAGCATTTGCCACCTATGATTCATAGTTGCTAAGAAACGTAAATACATAACAGATCGCTCATTCATCTCTCTCCCAGGACTGAATCACTGCAGACAGTATGTTTTCTATATTAAAGCAGCCTAGCTTTACAGGTTCCAAGTAACGGGATGTCTTTTGAGAAAGTATTCCTGACAGTGACAAAACCTTCCGATTGTAAAATACATTACGTTGATAGCGAAAAATAAATGCACTACCTTAAGTTTACTATTGTTCCTCATTATTTTACTACATACCACAATACACCGCTTACTACCAGAAGTGCTTACGCCATGCAAATGTTTCTGCGCTTATACCTTCCCATGCAATCATCATCTCATAACGTTCACATCTAGCCGTTTCTCCTCGTGCATACATATACACAGGGTTGGATCATTTCTGTTGCTCCTCTCTGAAATCCTTACAATTCATTAATACCTCTTCAGTAATGATAAATTCATATCCTCAATAAATAAATAAATAAATAAAATCAGATATTTCCCCACCTCACCAAAAAGAAAAAGGATCATTTCACACAAAACACTACTTCTGCGCAGTGCATTTGCCAGTCCAGCCCTTCTCGAGCATCTTCAGAGACCTCTCTTTCAGAAGCTATGCTGACTTAAACAGTCCTCCTCTCCTCCGTCCTGAGCTGGCTGCTGTGCAAAATGGCACAGCCAAAAAAGGATAAGGTCATGAAATTATATGTGAGGGACATCTTATTAGAGAGTGCCTGGAAGGGCCCTCCCGCTTCTCCTGGCCCCGGAGCCCTGCACTGTGATGAAGTGTAAAGAAACAGTAATTGGTGCAAATGAGATATGGACCAAATCAGGTGAGAGGTTCTATTTTTATTCCGTATTCCAAATAAAGCCATGTTTATCTGCAAATGCAGGAGAAGGCAGTGTATTCTCTGCACCGGTGAAGTTAGCGTAAGATTTTCTCCCCTTCCTCTTCATGGAACATTTTTCTGTCACTTCGGCTGTGCGTAGGTAAGCAGGATCACTGATATGGTAACTCTGAAAAATCCCTCACTTGAAAAAAGAGGTTCTTTATTTAAAACCACATCTTTTAATAACTACGATCTTCAAAACAAAACAAAAACTTGAGAAAAAAAGAAAAGCTTTCTCACTGATTCATTAAAATATGTATATGTTTATGTTAATTGAGATTCAGAAATGTCTATGGATCACATGGGATACAATTATCTTTTCAAGATTATCTTTTCAAGTGATGAGACTGAAAATCATACTGTTCATACTGATCATACTGTTTTTATTAACTGTGTTCTGAGAACCTACAGACCTTTACTTGTGTGTTATCCTTGTAAGTTTAAAAATGTAACCCCCTCAAAACCACAAAATATAAATTTGTTGTTGGAAGGGGATGCGACTTACATGCCTTTTCTTCTGAGATGTCCTAGGTTGCCATTCCCCCTTCCTACTCCAGGCCCTCCTCGGACGGGAAAGGCAGCTGTCCTGTTCATACTGTCCACCTCAAGTCTCTTGACCCCATATACTGTACTTGTCTCTTCCTTCTCTAGCCACCACGTTCTCCCTTTACGTTACCCTTTTCTAATCTCTTCCTGCTTTCCTCACTACTCTCTGCAATACATTCTTCTAGCTTCTCATGGTTTCTTGACTACGGCATCTTACGACGTGTATTTCTCCTCACAGCCTGCGGTACGTTCTCAGTAGTCTCCTGATCCAGGATAATGCTTACGGGCTGCTTTGTGGCCCTAATTCATGCAGTAATTGGACACAGTCTGCCCTTCACACCTTTCCTCAGAAAATGGAACCAAAATGTTAAAATACTTCTTAGTGGAAAATTGAGTATTTTTCACTCCATAATATACAAGTTAGTAACTGCATTGCTAATTAACGTCATTAAGACCTATTTTGCATCATTTTAATGCTATTTTCTTTTGCCTGTAGACAGATGCAAATATTTAAAATAATAATAGGAAAATTAGAAAGCAACTTGAATTATAATTTTCCAATACTGTTATTTGTAAAAGCAAAATAATATATGATTCCAATGTCTCTGTGACTTGACCGTATTGTGACTGTGTTTGCTTTCACATGGAATAATCAAACAAGCAACCATTCTGAAGTATGTCATCTATGTTAGAGATCAGAGAATTAAATTATTTTCTCTTTCAGAGAGTGAAAATTTCCTCTCTCTAGATCCTCAAAACATTTTGCACTAACTGAAACAATCATCTTCAGAGTTAATTCAAGCACAGCACACAGAAACAGCTTACCCTCAAGGTAATGAAGGCATGAAATATATTCTCGCCCATCCAAAGATGAAAGAATATTATGGAAAGAGCTTTGTGATTATTTAGTACAAAGCAGACTATGTCATAAAAACTTGCCTGTGCCTGTTGCAAAACCTTGGGTATGTTATGCACCATGGACATAATGCCGTCCAGATGAATCAGCCAGTACCGATCTAGTGTATCGTATTGCTGCCAATTTTGCATTAAATAAATGGCTGCACAGGCTTCATTGCTGGCGCAGCAAAGGCAGCTTTACCGTCTTCTTTTGTGCTCCCTCTTGTATGATTTGATAATATAAAGAAAACTTCTTTTGATACCTTAAGAAAACATTTAAGATCTCATTCTGTGTGGCTTCTTCCCAAAGCATCACACTTCCGTAGGGCAACGTTTGCCTTACTACAATTAGTGAAAATTCAATTTGAAATTGTGGGTTGACGGGTTTACCTACACTCTGGGCATTTTCCTTCCTGTCTTTAAAGGACAGGGGAAAAGAAAAATAGCAGCTCAAAAATCAGCAAGCAGTTTGAGCTGTCGAAACAATAACGGCAGGGTGTCATAGCGCAACAAAACCATTTTTATGATCAAATCGATTCTGGTGGTCATTACTGCTTCCCCGCCCTTTCTGATCAGGAGGAACTGCAGACAGGCCCTACAATAAATAACCCTTCCTATACCAATTTGTAACTGATGCTACAGGAAGGAGAGTTACCTCTATGAGAGTGCCTCTGATTTGGATTTACCTTAGCTATTTTCAGGATGTCAGTCACCAGTAGCTAGGTGCAATATAAAGATAAGCAGAACTAGAGGTTAAGCTCCACTTGAATATCTGGGGAAACAGCCTTCTGTGAGTAAGCCTGGCAGGACTAATCAGATGACTTTTGCATTAAGCAACAGCGAAAAGGTTAAGGGATGCATATGTAACTTCTGCATATAATACAAAAGAGAAGATAAATTAGGTAAACAATAGTACAGCAATAGATAAATATCAATAAGCAGAGGACGGAAAGCAAGGAGAAAGTTCTAATATGAACAGGAAAAGTAATCGGATATGTGAAACAAGTAATTGACAGGACTGTGCCTTATATGGCTAGGATTTAGGGTGCGATGAATTAGAAAAAAAAAACATGATCCAGACGCTTCTAGGCCACTATTTCAGTAATGTCCAAGGCTTTGCAATAGATTTTTAAAGGAAATAATAATTAATATGCAGGTGAATTTCGAACAACAACAAATTACAACAATCTGTAACAATTCTATCACACTCACCTGATAGCCTTCTTTAACATCAGCATTGATTTTCTAGACAGTACAAACACAGACTTCTAGCCGAGCTCAAGCAAAGCATTTGATGTATGGAAATCTATGAGGAGTGTCAGACTAATGATGTGGTATAACAAGAGCAAGCTAAAAAAGAGATGGTGACAAGAAATACTGACAAGAAGAGCATAAGACTGACAGGAGATCCCAGGTGCCACAAGGATTGCTTATTGGACCAACCTTGCTTAGTATTTTCACTGATAATGCTGAAACAGATATCAGAAGTTGGATACTGAAATCCCTTTAACCACAAGGCAGTGTGTAGACACTGTACAATACCTAAGAAGGATGACTAGCCTATCTTTCAGAACAACCTCGAGCCCTGAATCAGTAAAATGGAATGAAGCACTATTAAAAAGCAGGAGATCATGGAGTTTAGGGACTGACAAAATTCCATAGTACACCGGGAGCTCATCAGTTAGCTGAGATGAAGATGGGTCTGAATGCGCTAATCAAACACTAGTGTGAAATAGGAAAATGTAATCCTAAAACATATCAGGTTAGGCATTGTAACAATAAAGAACAACTAACCGTATAATGCCTTATCTAGAACCTTGATTTAACTTCTGATTGCATACATTAAAGAAAGAAATTGAAAATGGGATGGATGCAGAAAAAGGAATTGAGAGACAATATTCATAGAAGACGTGGAAATAAAAAATTACCCTGTTCCACGCAACAAAAAAACCTGAGAGAATACGTGTCTGCTGTCCATGGAAAGTTTGAGGAAAGCAAACCAGGGATGAAAGATAACTGCACAAAAGTAAATACATAGAAACTAGCAGTGGGTAAATTTATATGCTCAGAACTGAAGATTCCTCGCTGTTAGAGCAATCAAGTTCTGGAACAGCCTTTCCAATGGGAGTAGCAGAGGCAAGAAAATACTAGCTGCTTCTCATGTGGAGCTTGATAAGTTTAAGGAAGGAGCTGTATGGCACAGTGCCTCCAACAGCAGAAAACTGCTCAGGGATGCAGGAGGTTCCTTATAGTCCTAGGAAGCCTGCTCTTTCCCTCTTGGGTTCAATAGCTCATAAAGAACTTGGACTTCCACTCTTTCCCTTCCAGCTGATCCCTGTTGCAACTTATTGGCTGTGAAAACAGAGTCCCTGAGACAGTACCGAATAAGACCACCAAGAGCCACAAAGATTAACGCCACAATGAGGAGGAAATAAGAAGCCAGCAATGTGCTTCACACTTCATCCTGCAGATGTGGACTGAAGCAAGCAGGATACACCGCAGATGAGTCCTGCCTGACTGAGAAGGTCACAGGCATGTCACCCTAGCCGCAGGGTTTTGGTTCGTCCAAGTTTCAAATGTGACCCTGGTATACCAATGCTCGTCCAAAAACAGCAGCAAGGGAACACAGCCAGGGCCGGAGGGGAATGCGATTGCCCCTTTTAGCAGCAGCAACATAACATCAGCTTAACCGCCACTTCAAATCTAAACACGCTGTGCTGGATGTGGGCTAATTCAGTTTAAGACCAGCTTGGGTGGTTCTGCTCTGTGCTTACAGCTCTGGGGGCTCTGGGGAGTGTTATCTGAAGACATCTAAACAGTGCTCTGAAAAGTCACACAGTCCAGCTGAGCTTAGGAGCTAATCTCAGCACTCATGGTGCCAGACCTAGCTGCAGTGAGGACACACGGCAAGTCCTTGGCTGGATGTGACGACTTCGGGGGCGACAGGATGGTGAGGCTAAAGATGAGGAGATGGGACTCGGTGAACCTCAAACACTGCCCTAGACCACATAGATCGCATATTTTAGTGTTGTAATGAAAACTGTAGATGACCATTGTTTCTTTTTAAAAGCACGCAGCTTACCTTTCACATTCGGATACAAGCATCACATAATTCTTGCCAGCCCATCTATCAAAGCAGCAGTGGACTTCTGAAACAGAACTACTCTCCTTTTGTTCTATTTTTTAACAAGCTGTTTTGACAAAGGGCAATTTCTGAATGGAAAAGAAAGTGATTTCGAAAGTAAGTAAAACATTTCTCCTCAACCCCATACTTCATAAAGGCACGAACCTTTAGATGCAGCATAAAGGTTTACCTAAAATTTCCATTTGAGCAACTTCTCTTGACTCCCACAAGGCCCAAGATAAACAGTGCCCTAATAAAAGTTGATAGCATGGGCTCTGTTCAAGTGAAACCACTTTATAACTTGACCAAGTGTGTTCTCTGCCAGGAAATGATTGCTTTTCCAGTTCAACCCAAGAATGTTGCTCTGCCTTATGTCTGCTGGCAACAACTTCTCTGTTTATGGGTGGGCTAAAATGGGAGGATTCAAAGGCTAAGTTTAGGCCTCAGATAATGGTGCTAGGATTACGATTTGGTCCTAGATTTTGCCATACCTGTTGTACTAGTTTTTAAGGAGCAGCAAACAAACAAGGAAGGTACCGTAACATATTAAAGTTTGCTAAGCTACTGTTTTCTTCCCCTTATAGCTCGCACTTAACTTAGTACATCTCTATTCAAATCAGAACGAGGTTTGCAATAATCAAACCACAATCATGTATGAATTATTTAACTGTCTATGCAATGTTAAAGCTGCCATGTACTCTCTTTGTCAAAATCACCATACACTCAGTGGTTTATTGTAGGAAAACTCTTTTCACCTTACCGCAGAAGATCCTTCCTAACTGATGCAATACAAAACCAGTCCTGCAAATGGTAAGAGCCTTCCAGCTTTCCCTATAATGTATCACAGCATCATTCGCTAAGAAAAAGAAATTGTTTCATCCCAAAGGAGAAAGCCACTCAAACTAGCCAAGCGGTATAGCTGCAGGACACCGCAGAGCGCTCTCACCAGTGAGGCCTGTGCGTGCAACGTGCTGCCAGTATTCTCGGTATCTCCAGCACAGGGAGTGGAGACTACAATGAAAATCTCACCTTTTCCTGCACACAAAAGCAAAGCGTCTCACCGTTAAGCTACATGCCTCCAACGAATTCACTGGGATTTGCCCAGCTAGGGGTTAACATTGTAACAGTCTGGACATACTTCCATTACAGGGCCTTTCAGAGCAGACTCATTTCAGGAGGAAATGCCAGAACAGTTGCAAGAACAGTGATGGATGGGAGAAATAGTCATCGGCAACCAATGTGGTTATGGAAAATTTAGAAAGAAAATGTCCAAGGAAGAAAGACAGAGGAAGGGAAAACAGCTTAACCTCTGAACTTCTGAAAACAAAAAGCAAGATGTGAACATCTAAATTGAAATGTCCCTATTACATCAGAAAAACAATTTTGTCCCTGGGTCTCTTAAAGATTAGACTCAGTTGTTAAAATAAGCCCATGGTAGTAACATTCACCTTCAGACCGTGAGCAAAAAAACATGCGTTATCACAAATCTTTCAACAATTTCCAACAGCTTCAGCAGGGAAAGCAGAACAGAGTAATCTTTCCATCCCCACAGCTCTTCAGGTCACACTTCTGCTCACAAATGGAGCAGACGTGCTAATCTACACCTGGAAAGAAGCACTTCCTACGATTTAATACCAATGCAGAAAGACATGTGAAGCCATGCCTCATTAACAATTTATCCTAAACTGAGAAGACTACTAGTAGTAGTCCAGAGTTCTACTAAATCAAAATGGACCAGAATACTATTATGACAAATCTGTATCAAGTTACAGAATTGAGCTGGTTTATAACAAATGTGTTTATAATGAAATAGCACCAGAAAGAAATTAGATTCCCGAATGACTAATACGAAGAACATAACAGACATTTTGGAGATAAATGTCTAACACACAACCAAACTAAGACTAGCCTTCTTAAATTTCTCTCCTCAAAGCAATTTCATAGACATTTGGAGGCCTTTATTTAGCTAAAACATTTTACTTCCAAGTCCCCCAGATATTCAACTTAGTAATGAAGATTACCTCTGGGAAGCCATCCTCATATAGGCTTGGGAGAGGGCCATTTTTTAAAGTCAAGCTCTTCTTGGACACAATTCTGTCTGCATCCGGTCTCACTCGTCACTAGATTTTTTTGTTAATTGTTTGCAACTTATTCTGCACAACAGAAAGTTTTTATTGCAAATGAACAAGAGGGAAAACATTACCTTTGGGTAAAAAGATTGTCTGCAAAACAAAGAAACAAGAGAGACTTAACCTAAGGAGCTCGAGGTTTCATACAAGACAATAGACAGATTACACAAATCACTTCAGAAAATGGAAGATGTAGAGAGTTAAAGGAAGCACAAGTGCCAGAGGAATTAATACATCAAGTGTATTTTTTCAGAGGGCTTTGCATACAGAATAACTGCTAAGAATGAAATGAGACTATCTATCTCAAGCAATGAGATAAAAAATGTTATCGTCAAAAAGTATACTTGTGGAAAAAAAAACAGAGTAATAACATAAGACAAAGAGACATTTTAGACACACGAAGATAAAGGCAGAAGTAGTAATATTTCTGGCATATGTAGGGCCAATAAGATAAAGAGCTGCTCAATCTAGTCTGAAAGATAAATAACGGACTCAGAAAAAAAGGTAGAAATTGTATTATCTTAAGATTCAGCATCCTATAAAGAGAGAATGTAGCAATATCTCTGGAATGAGACACAGAGGAGGACCAGGAAAGATTTAAAGCCAAAACTAAGAGGTGAAGAGAAAGAGTAGAAATGTGAGCCGCAAAAAGACATTATAGAGATTTAAGAAGGAAAAATTGAGGTTTATTTTAGACAATTTAAAAGGGCAATTTTAAAGGGAGAGACAGAAGAGACGTCAGAAGCTCAGTTCCGGAAGCAGAAGTCATCTGATCTGATGAGCATACTAACAATAGTAACAAATAAGGTATTTGCAAAGTAGGTACAAAACTGTAACCTCAAACATTTCTTAAGCAGGAAAATATGTGAAAGCTTCAAGAGTATTTACACAGAGCCTTCGGAGATACAAGGATCTGTACTTTCTTCTTTTCTTAAAGAGGTATTGACTTTAAGGTGAGTAGGTTAGATGTTGAAAAAGTGAATGTTATTGCTCCAGGGCTGCTCTCCCTGGAGTCACCAGCAACTTCAGTAAAGTCAGAGTCAATATAACAACCTGTGATATAGAAAACCTGTATTTTTAATCTCAGCTCTTTACTGATACATTGCTAAATCCTGCTTGATCATTGCTGTCAAGCATCTCATGTCCATCTTCACAACTTTGATCTCTGCAGCCAGCCACTATATAAAGATTTGGTGCCTATTCACCTAAAGTACTTACCAAAAGTGGCTGGAACATTAAATACCATAAGAAAATGAACTCCTCTAACTGCATATATATGTTGCATTGATGCCTATAGCACATGGGAATCATCATGTTCACATATGCCTTCCACTCAAAGGATGCTTAGCTTCCTCAAGTGTATTGTCCTGTGAAAGTGGATATTATTTTTCTGACTCATGGGTCTAGAAATATTTCCAAGGTATGAATTTGCACTGAGCTGTGAGCGATATCCTGATGACACAGCTCTATTTCAACCACCAACACAATCTATACTATAAACAAACTGTCTATGCCATGGGACCCATACACTCTTAGACTAAGAGCAGCTACTCAAACTAAATTGAGGAAAGCAGAAAAACTGCTTTGAAGAAGAAAATATCCAATAAATTTGCTAAGGTGTCACCTGCCCATCTGAGCACAGACCATCAAGAGAGTTGATGACTAAGCTGTCACTGAATCTTGCTGTCCAACCCACACAGATTTCACAAATGACAAAGATCCACTTTCTATTTCTCTTCTGCTAGAAAAGAAAACATAACCTCTGCTCTGAAAGGAAAATATTGCCGCTGTCTTCTACAGGTTTTTCATTTCCAGAACAGATTATTTAACCGTTTATCTGAGAACAAACATGAAACTCATCTGAGGGATCTGAAACTCATGAGCCACATTCACTTACCAGCAAAGATGGCTATGAACACGTAGCACAGTGCTCCCTGAGCCACATGTGTTGCTTACTCATTTTAGGATGAAGTTGAAGTCCTGTCCTACTCTCCTCTCTGAAAAGCTTGAAGGCGAGTTTAACCTAGAGAAAGGTCATAAGAAACTGAATTCTACCTCTAAAACTCCAAGCTGCTGGAGATCAGGTAGTTATATCATAATCAGGTCTAAGTACAAGAGTCATCTCTTTTATAAAGCCTTTCCTTATAATGCTGTCTCATCAAAATCAAGCAAAGTCTGGGGCAAACAGTAGGGAGGAAGGAGCCTCCAAAGAAACATGACGGAAAGACCATATGCACTACTTGACACACTTCAAGAGTTAAGGGGGCTGCAATATTTTAAAACATATTTCATTGTAACTTCATTTGTGCGACTGTGGTTAGACACAAAGGTGGGAGAGACAACACACTGGAGATGCCAGGTGGCTCCTTCACAGGTAGAAAAAGTGCTTCAGTGAACATATGTGGAAAGTGTAAGAGACAGAGACACATTCCATGTTTTCCAGTCTGTGTTAATTGATGTGGGCCTATCAACTGCAGCAAGGCTTTCCGCCAGACTCACAGCAGCTGAAGATCTTTTCAGGGTAAAGATCCTCCTCAACAACTTTCTTCAACTTGAGTGGGGCTGCGCTTTAAGCTCTGACACTGGGAGATGTTCAAGACAATTGGAAAGAGGAGTTCATAGCAGAGGGAATCACAGATGAAGTCTCTGAACCTGAACCAGGAAGCAACACTGAAATTAAAGATGACCGTTGCATTTTTTACAGATCCAGATTTCTTTAATTTTGAGTGACATAACAGTTGAGCAGCTTCTTCAGTTCAGCTGAAGGAGAGACAGAGAGAGAGTAGGCAACAGGTAAAGATTCCCATCCTACCGCACTCTGCAGTCTCCTTCTACACAAATGTATTATTTGTACTACAGTAGCTGAATTCTTTCCACAAAGTTTGCAGTAATGCTATCTCACTGCATGCTGATGCCTAGAAAAGGAAATGTAAAACTCTCCATGGGAGTGATGTTTGTATGGGATGTTATCCCACGCTTCTAATATAAGAAGCGGTGCAAAGCTAGTACATAATATCAGTTCATTTGAATAACAGTGAAATTAAGTGTCTTTAAACAATATTTTAAGTATTTTAAAATACATGATCTCACAGAAAGAATGTAAGACAGAAATATGTTTGTTTGTTTGTTTGTTTTTACATTGAATTATTTTGCTTTTCCCTAAGTTAGAAGTCTGTTCTCTGGTATTTCCTGGTCTCCAAGACAGATATTTCATACATGACCAGGTCTTCAATAAACAAACTAGACAATTAGCAACAAGTCTCTGTAAATCTATATTCTTAACTTCAAACAAACCAGAGCAGAAAAGAATACAGTTATTCTTTCATAATCTCACTTCGTCTTTTCTCTTTTGGAATAATTGATTTTTTTCTTTTGTTTCAGAGAAGATTAGGCTGAATCTAAATCTAGGACCAAGAAAATTATTTTTAGAAAGGAAAGCTTAACAAGCAGGCATTTAGATAAAAATTTCTGTCATGCTACTGTTCCAAAAAAACTTACATTCATAATCTGTGGGGCTGTTTCGTTATTTTTTAAGGAAAAGTTTATTGTGCTGACAGGGCATGACAGGAACTGATAGTAAGAATTATTTTAAAACTTGACTTACTATAAATAACTCAGTACAACCTCCAGCCCATCATCCATAAAGAGACCTTTATTCTGCAATATCTGTTCACATACACAAGCTAATGAAAGTAATTGTTTGCAGGACTGGGACCTGAATTCTTCCACAAATTTTTATGCCGTTCGTTACATACATGTTTGTATTCATATATCATAAAAGCGTTTAGAACGTAATGTTCAAAGAAAAAACAGCAAAAGAGAGAGAATACACACAAAATGGTCGTTTATGTATACCATAACAATAGCTGCTTAATTTAAGTTTGTATTAACCACTTCCATCTGTACCAGTGAAAATTAAAAGCACAAGCAATCCAGAATGAAGTAATTGTACCACTGGCAAAAGTCGCTCAAGCCAGTCATAGCAGAACATAGTCAGAAAGGGTTGCCTTTTGAATTAAAGCTTTTATTCTAAAAACAGCTTTTTGCTCAAACAAAAGTGTAGGGTATTTAATAGAAGATCCCCCTTCCTCCTCCTCCTATGGATGTTCTTTGCAAGAGTACACCTGGGGTATTTTCAAAGCACCTATTCACAGAATCACATTCATTCTACTCCTTCTCACTAACTAGAAGAGGATAACGCAATACCCAAAACTAAGATGGAAACGTTTACGTCTTTCCTGTTCCTCTGCTTGACTTTAGGCCATGGCTCCCCAGCTGAGCAGCTGTGCAGAACTATATTGTATGAACATGAGACTTGCCAGATATTTCCAAGTGTCACCCTGCCTGTAAGGGACCATCCCAATGGTACAGTCCACAACAAGCTACAGGCTTCTCTCCTTTGAGGGGCAACTACCCTCCATAAACCATCACAAAGACCTAGAGAAATATTCTCCTGACTTTTCCTTATGTACAATAGATTGCTACACCATGTAGGACTGGGGGAACAAAGCAGCAGCATTCAGGATTTCAGGACGCAAGGACTTATTTTCCTGCCTAATGTTTAAAGAAGGCAAGCAAAAGGTCAGACTCGCAGCTCTCTGCTCTTTATTTGCACCTGGGTAAGGAGCAGGAAATACTTCTTGACTTGCACTCAAAACCTAAGACCCTTAAATTGCACAGTCCGCTAGAAAGGTAAAATATCTTTTTGTGTAGCACCAGACACCATATTTTAAGTGACGACATTTTACAATGGAATCCCTTGGTTGACATAAAGAACTACATTGTACTTTGTTCTATTTTTTCTATATACATTATTAAACTGTTGTCTGAACCCTTCTATGTGATCATGAAGATAATTGATTAGGGTCTGTCATTAGCAAAGAGTTACGTATGGCTCTACTCTAAATTTGAACCTAAAAATGCTTTTTCCTCCTTAACAGCTTTAGGGTTTTCTTTTTTTAATTTCAATGGTTTAGCTCTTAGTGTGATCAAAGATGTGCTTATGAAACAACACAACACAGTGACCCGTATAAAAATTTTACATATTAGCGCGGCATAGTTCACATCAACGATGGGCAAAAGTAGCTAGAAGAATACCACCGCCCTGGGCCATCTGGGCTGCTGAAGGTGTCTCTGCATGACGTGACACGAGGTTGCGCTTTGCAGCCACGTAAAGCCCGGTCTCCTCACCTCAGTGAGGAATATAAAAGCTCTCTATGACTCAGCCCAAGTTATTCCCAAAAGCCAAGGTGGAGGATGGATTTTGTTCTTATTTACTACCTGGCAATAAGTAAACCTGCATCAAACTTTAAAAGGCAGCAGAGTTATACAGATGGAGTCATAGCATAACATACCACTTCTAATAGCATGTGAAATGTAAAGCCCAAGCTTGACTCTAAACCCAAGCTTAGTTTACAGAGCTAGCATGCACACACACCTGTTTATGGGAGGGTGTTTGTGGGTGGGCGTGTAAGTGCGCAGTGGGTGTTTGTGGGGGATGTGTGGGTGCACCCATGTATAGGGGCACAGGCTTGTGCGTAGATGCGCATGTGCAGGGACACGTGTGTATCAGGGCATGCGTAAGCACACATGTAAGTGTGTAGGGGCGTGTGGGTGCATGTGTGTGCAGCTGTGTGGGTGCATAGCTGTGCAAGCTGGCATGTGCAGGTGGGCATGTGTTTACATGCACGTGAGCAGGGGTGCGTAGCAAAGGGGGGATGTGTGTGTGTGTGTGTGTGTGTGTGTGTGTGTGTGTGTGTGTGTATGTGTGTGTGTGTGTGTGTGTGTGTATGTAAGTAGGGGTGCACAGCAGGGGTATGTAGGGGGTGTGTGTAGGTAGGGGTGTAGTGGTGTGAGGGGTGTGCGTGTGTAGGAATGTGTCTGTGTGTAGGGGCTGTCGGGGTGCGTGTGTGTGTATGTGTAGGTAAGGGATGTAGGGGTGTGTATGTGTACACACATGCTATATAATCCAAGCACATATGATATAGCATTTAATAGAACATAGTATTTAAACACAGAAGTCCAATTTCAAATAGGCACCTTTGACAGACCACACTTAAAGCTAGAGTTCGTTGGGATTTCTATGACTTCTACTTCACCACAATCTAAAGAATTAACCATAAATTTAGACAACTCATTACTGTACAAGATAAGAATTCACACATCATCCACTAATACTGATCTATTTAATTGCATAAGGAGTGAACTGCCAACTTCTGAGAGGGATTTCTCAGTCCAGTGTCTTGCATTAGTCTTGGATTTATGCAGAAAGGGGATCCTCTACATTTTCCAGCAGTGATGTCATTTTATAATTCAGCATTTTATAATGCATTATCATATTCAAAGAAGAACTGTCTTCTGAGAAGCTCTTATGCTGTGCCTTCTCGTTTAATTTATTAGACTGCCATCTACCATGCAACTGAGACGTTACTACAAAATATTTTAAATTAAGCCACAGTTTTCTTAAACATTGTCTTGAATACACAGCAAAAGAAATGTCTGGATTTGAATTCACTTAATATTATGAGTTAAGCTTTACTTTTACATTTTAAACATATCAAATGAAAAAATCACCAAGATTCAACAAGACACTAGAATATTCCAGCACAGAGGAGAACAAGAGTATGAAAGCAGGATCTTCAGCTTCTAGAAGAGGTCGTCTGTATACTCAGGAAAAAAAGAGACAGTGAAAGACAACACTAAAGGCAGCACTGCTACCAAGGCAGTGATTTTTCAAGGGGAAGAAAATCAGAGCATCTGAAACTGGAGATGCATTTCTGAAAATATGGCTACAAGACTCTTAGCACAGTGCAAGGGGCAAGCTTAAGGACTATACTGTAACTCTCAGCAGCTAGCTCTACTTGCATCATCTTGAGAACTATCAAAACGTGTATATACCAAAAAGTGCAGCTGGTAGAGGCAAGCAATCGGTGACCCCAGTGAGAAGGAAGAAAGTGCGCCCTATCTTGCTTTGCATCTAACTGAATTCAGTTGTCAGGCAGTTCCTGGTAAGTAATAAGGACAGGGACAGGATGTTTACCATAGGCCAGAGCACCTGTAGCCACTTTAACTAGTGTTACTTCATAGCATTATCTCAAGGAGCTCCAGGTGCAAAAAGGTCTCTTCTGTCAGAGGAGGTATGATGCAGTGAAACTATATGCTATCCATATGCCAACAGCTGTCTAACCAACACACAGAAATAGGACTGCTTCATATGCGTTTCACCTAGACTCAAGAGATATGAACTAGCCAGTATTCGCTTTACATATTGCTGATTTTTTTATTACTGGTCTGTTGCAGATATTGCAAAATAAATACTGCTTATTTATTATATTTTGCCTTATATTGAGGATCATGGACCTGGCATGCTGATTTCGAGCAAATGTTGCTTTAGATTATTTTCTTTAGTTGACATCCACCTTTCAAAGTATTTCTTTGTTGAAATGAAGCAATAAAATAACCCTAATGCAATTTTGGTGGAGAAAGAGAAATGGAGATAAGTTTCCAGACCTTCTTAATCCATCATAAAGAAGCAAAGAACAGATCAGCACCACTCCTCCTTTCAACAAATGTAGAGTTTCCCTGCACAAGCATCGGCTGTGATATGGGTCCCCAAAGTCTAAGGGGAAAAAAGTTACGATTAGTGTTCAGAAATGAAATATTGACAGTGAAGAGTAACAGACTTAAAAGTTACCACTATAAAAAGAATATCACTAGATAACAATGTCACTTTTTACTCATGGAAGGTGGGCAGTAATTACTATCCACACAACTTTTTCATCAGAAAGTGAAATTAAGGGTCAACGTAGACATAAAAGGGAGAATTTTTTCAAAGGCAACGTAGACCGCTGTCATCTTCAAAACACTTACTCCAGCAAATTTTGCATCCAGATATTGAGAAGAATCTCTTTCCTTTTCATCACTCCAGCTACACACCACTCTGTCTTTCTTCATCCTTCTTTATTGCGGAAGAACGTAAAATGCGTTAGATGTTTCTCAAGCACAAAGGAAAACTACAGATTCTTGTATGGAAAAGTGCACACTGTAACTCTTAGCCTTGAACCCACCTGGAAACCCACACAATTATACCATCAGTAAGGCGCTGCTCAGGTACACTGTAATAGGAACGGCCAGGCTGTGCCAGACCGGGGATGTATCTGCCCAAGTACCCTGTCTCTCACAGTGGCCAAGGGCATTTACCTAGGAAAGAGAATTAACCGACACAGGAGAGTTTATAATGGTATCTCCAGTACATTCTCAGACCTTTCCGCCAACTGCAGCTGAAGGACTTTCTGAGCTAAAGGTGGTATCTTTGTGTTTAACAGCCTCTGCAAATTGTAATGGGCCTTGTGCAGAACTAGAACAAGATGCTTACTCCACCTAACATCTTTGAAGTAAAAGATCTTGATAACAAAGACATGAGAACACGAGACCAGACGCATTGCATCATATTAAATAACCATTTAGCTCAGCATCTTATCTCCAAGAACACTCTGAAGTAGATTCAGGCATGATGCTTCCCGTTAATACTCTTTCAGCTACATAGTTTTATTTTCAGGCCCAGAAACTTCCTGAGCTGGATGTAGTTTTCATGTAACCCTCAACAGAGTTCTCTTCCACGAACCTGACCAAGTCTCCCCTTGAAACTACATTTTAGTGCTCCTAAAATCCTTTCGCAACAAGATCCACAGCTCTGTGCCGCCAGATGCAGGAAGATTCGGCTCCTTCTGTCCATTAGGAGCTGGTTCCCAGCAGCTTTATTTGAGGCCTCTTAGGTATTCTTAGCCTGGAATAGACTGTTGTGCACGACACAACACAACAAATTTCTCTTTAGAAGTGAAGTGTGGACATGAAGAATACCTTACAGATTGAAAAATGAAAATGAACAGAGTGGATATATGGTCAATGTCATTTTGGTGTTTTAGTTACAGAAAATGCACCTTTAAGTTGTTTTTGTAAATGAAATATTCATAAATGCTGTGCTTTTCAAAAAAAAGAGATGTATCACAGAACAAGAACACTCCGCTTTGCTACATACTCTATAGCTGCATTTCACCAAAACTAAAGAGAAGGCTTCTTTGTGCACTCCGAAGTGAAAACTAGATTCATTTCTGTTTCAGCAGAGAGGAAAACCTAATAACTAAATCCTGGGCAGAAAGTCAAAAATGACATTAAAATAAAGATACAGAAAACACACACTGCATAGGATCCTGATGAGATCCATGCTTCTTAGAGCAAGGCACACCTTGAAGCCCATGATGATACAAATATGGAACAATAGAACTTAAAATTTTAATGTAATAAGATATGAAGCCATTTTTTTTTTTTAACAAAAAAAGACACCCCCCCCCCCCGCCTTGGACCGATTCCTGGCGCCACTGGTTGAGCAAGGAACCACAAGCATAGCGTATTTACAGCAAGCTTTCCAAATTGTGCTGCAAAAGCCAGGAGCCTTTTCTGTAAACTGAGGCCTCAATCCACCCCACGCAGTCACTTCACATTGCAGCTACGTGCATTTAATAAAGCTTCTCATTCACATTTTTATTTTTCTCATTACATTGTTTATATTACTCTGTATTAATTTCCTCTTTGTGAAATCCCCTAAACTGCTCATAAAACTGCCTTAAAAAGGAGTAAAATGATCCAGCTTGGAGATCAAGGAAGAGAAATGGGGCCATTTTCCAGCAGAGATGTAAAGAACAGAAAAGGAAAAATAATTTCTCACTGGTTGCTGTATAAAGCCTCCCAGAAGGGAGCTCTGGACTCTTGTATCACAGCATTTCTCCCAGGGCAGTACGGGAGGGTGTTTAACAGAAGACGTCTATAGCCACATTTTAAGAGGTATTTTTGCACATAGAAATACAGGTACTTAAGACCTTCATGAAAGCTTTGGAGCAACAAGGGAACCAAATGCAACGAAATGTCTGAAAACCTCACAGGTATCACGCTTCCTGAGCTGCCTTAGTAACTGTTAAGATATACCCTCTGCAACCTGACAAGGAGAAAGAAGCACTCCCAAGAAGAATAAAGTAAGGCACAAGCAGGCAACATGCTGAAAAATAACTAGCACCATCCAGAAATCAAGAGGAAAAATCTTAAAATCTATATTTGTTCTAATGGAGTACTCAGGCAACAGAAATCATTTTCAAACAGCTATCCTGTTTAGAGACTTATCATTAAATCCCTACTTTCATAAATCTTCTCTTGTAAAAAAAATAAAAAAAATGCTGATAATAAGCCCACTTGGCATGAGCTACTGTAAGTATTGCAAAGTTTCCATTTCTTTCTCTTTTTCTTTAAAAAAAGGACAAATATAGTCCTTTCATGTTTCCATTTAAGTAATCGTTTCCAGGTTCCACACAGACCCATCCCCATGAGTAAGGCTGAAAGTCTGCTATTAGGAGCTGAAAGGCTAAAACTGCCCTTTAGCAGAAGTACTATTTTTGTGTAATCAGACTTTCTGGACCTCTACCATTACCCTTGTTGGCTTCCATTCTTCTACCCACCCCTACTTGCATACATACCAGACCTCTAGCTTGCACTGCCACACACCCTCCCTCCAAAGGGTACATCAGGGGAGAGGAAAAAAAGAGGGGTTAAAAAAAAAAAAAAAAAACGTGCTTTCCAAAGTTGTGCAACAAATAAGCCTCAAAACGGTTTTGAGTCAGCAGAAAACAGTTGGCAAATTACTGATCATTCCCCTGAAAGGTTGTCCCCCCTGCCCAGAAGGCAAGTTGGGACAGGAGCTAGAGTACTACCTACGTTGCTCTGGCTTCTCTGGTTCTCCTTTTTTGGCAGCTTACCATATACACTGGATGGGAATACTTAACATCATACCCCAGAAAACCATAAGCAACTATGTTAACCAAAATATGGAAAACGTGTCACAGAACATAAATCATTCAATCTGAACCTAGTAGATATTTAAAAGCCACTAATCACTAAAATAGTTTACCATTAAAGCTCTAGCTATTGCCTCCATTCTGACTCACACTAAACTGTGCCTTTGGATCCTTAAACCGTAATTGTTTTGCTGGGAACTAACAAAATAGTCTTAATAACTAAAAACAAAAGACCAGAGTTCACTCTACATTTGTAGCTGATATTTTCAGAACTAATGATTTGATACGTCTCCACTTTGGAATAGTCAACATGACATAGGCCTGACTTTTGGCAAAGAGCGCTCAGCAGTTTCATGAAACTGGGTGCCTTTGAAGTGCCTGAAGTTGAGTATTCAAAATAACTACTTTTCAGTCAAGATTTTGAGGGTCACAGGAGAGAGAACAGGGAGAATAACAGGGCAACGTGCCAAACATCTGAGATGTCTATACACAAATGTCAGGAGTATGAAGAATAAACAGGAAGAACTTTGAAGTCCTTAGTACCGACCAAAATTACCACTGAATCCACATCACAGAGACTTGGGAGAAATCGCAGGGCTGGCATATTGGTATGGAGGGGTACACAGACTTTGCTGATGAAACAGAGATGGGGAACAGAAAAAGGGGGGGAAAGGGGTCTTGCATGGTAAATCAAGAATGTATGTACTTGGTCTGAAGCTCAGGAAGAGGTGAGAAGCAGACTTATTGAATTGAGCAAGGATAATCAGGTCTTGTTACGGATCTGCTATAGGCCACCTAATCAGAGGGAGAAATGAATGAGGTTTTTCTCTTAAATAATTACTAGAGGCATCCAGACTACAGTGTTTGGTACTAATGGGAACTGCACCACAAAAGCCACTAGAGAGGGGGCAGGGTGGGGGGGGGAGGCACATTTAGACAGTTCAACAGGTTTTGGAACATACTGGAGTTAACTTTGCTGAGAAAATGTCTTAGGTGGGGCTGATTGATATTTAATTCTAACTAAGGGAGAGCTGAGTCAGGAAGCAGAAGGCAATTTAGCCAGCACAAAGTCGTAAACTCCCTATTCTATGGAAAGAAAGGAACAAGACTGACGGAACAAGGAAAGAAAAGATGCAACAAGGAATGCAGTATTCAGAAAGGGCTACAATAACATGCTGAGGGCACCAGTGTCTCTGGGGATGAAAATCTAAGTAAAAAAGAAGTGAAGAGAGAATTTATCCCAAAACAGAAGAAAAAAAACAAAACCAAGAAGCACAGCAAGAGACCAACCCAGCTGTACAAGGGCTTCATTATAATCTGAAAATCAAAAAGGAAATATAGAAAAAAATCCAGAAATAGGACATATGATGAATGATTAGTCATAGTATAGAGGAATTACTGAAACACATATGGGTGAAATCAGAAAGGCCAAAGCACAGAACGAGTTACAGGCAGCAGGGATGTAGAAGGCAGTTAGAAAAATGTTCTCTATAAATCATATATTTAAAAAATAATCAAAAGTAAAGTCGATACTTAACTGGGAAAGAAAGCAAACAATAGAAGAAAAGAAGGCAGAAGTTGTTTTCAAAAACTTGTTTTCAAAAACTGGTGGTGGCAAACTACTTATGTTTTCGCCAAAGAAACATGAGCACAAGCTTGAACAGAGAGAGAACAAGCAAAGGGTATATAAATTGGAACTAAGAACAAGAAAATGTTATATAAATTGGAATTATTATTCAAGTCATCATCAGGCCCTGGCAAAATCCACATCTGGGGAGAAACATCAGCGTTACCTTTAAGCACTCATGGAAAAGGGGAAAATCCCAGAAGACACTATAGGATAAAATACGGAAAACAGTCTTTAAGAAGAGAAAAGGGAAGGGAATATAAGAAATTATAAACAAGTCAGTCTAACTTCTGACTCCGAAATCCATAGGAAAAATCAGCTTACCAGCCTCTCAGTAACAAGGCGAGAGGGACAGCCAACGCGCGGTTGTTAAGAACAAGTTGTATCAAACAACTTCCGCAGCTCCCTGGCCACATCCAGCCCACCGGGCCCAAACGATTCGTCTGCCCCCAGCCATCCTCCCACCACCCTCCTTCTCAAGGGCCCACCGGGACGGGCAGCGCCCCCAAGTTCCCACCTCACCTCCACGTGCCTTGAGAGCCAGACGGGCGTTCGGTCACGAGGCAGGACCGCGCGCGCGTGCGCAAGGCGAGGTGACCAGCGGCTGTGAGTCCGCAGGGGATCGCGCCCGGCAGAGTTGGGGACGCACCTCTGAACGGCAGTGGTGCAGCAGCCGCGGGATGTGCTGGGCACATCGCGTAATGAGGTGAAAACTCATTTCACGCAAGGAGGCATGCGGTGAACCATGTCACCCTTTTGGGCACAGCAGAAACACACGCATGGCCCCAGACCATGAACTGGCATTCTCAAATACCTTTAGGAAGCATTTGTGACCTGCCCTGGACAACAAAATTGGACACGCAGGAGGAAATCGTAAAACGTCGTACGTCTTGACAAGTTGCACCTTCTTGCCTTCTCTCCGAAACAGGGAACTGTAGCCTAAGCAAAACATCACCATAAGGTGGATTCACAAGGGTAACTCTCCACTGTCAAACCAGAAGGGCATCTGCAGTAGCATGCTGCAGGTCTACTGTCCTGGATTTCATTCCACAAAATATTTTAATTAATAACCCGAATGACAGACTAGAGTACAAAATCTGCTAGTAACTCCCAGACAGGAGGCACCATAAGCATTTTAAAGGGCCAGCTCAGAATTCAAAATAACTCTCATAAACAGGAGGAAGGGTCCCAAAATCAAAAAGATGTACTCTAAAAAGCTTCTGAAATATATGACATGGAGGAAGATTTGGGGGCGGGGGAAATAGAGAAGTACAAAATGAGGGAAAACTACCTGGGTGGCAATTCTGCAGAAAAACATCGGGCTGCTACAGTCAACCAAAAAGTAGAATATGAGTCCTTAACACTCACAACCCAAGGAAATCTTACGCTAGCAAGTTTTAGTGGAGGTGTCATACTGAGATACTGGAGAGGATTAATTTGCTTTACTGGATGTTGGTGAGGACTGGAAGTAACTATTCTGCTGATAAAGTGCCAAGGTCCTTGTCCAACTTTGGGCACCACTGCAAAAAACTATGACCAACTAGCAGTTCCAAAAGTAACAGGAAATGAGTTATAAAGAAAAATTGCACGAGCAGGTTTAAGTCTAAAAGGATAAGGCATAAGTAAACATTCTTCCAATGTGTAAAAGGTAGTTACAAAAAGGACAGAGAAAAATCATTTTTCATTTCTGCTAGATGAAGGAAAAAGAGAAATCAGCTTTATTTCAAGCACTGAGCATTTATGTTAGATGCCATTAAAATATATCCTGCTTTGAGGATAGCTAAGCAAAGGAACGGGCCATGTATTCATTGGATGTTTTAAGGAGCAGGATAAACATCTGTCAGAGATGGCCTAAGTACGCATATCCTGCTTCTGAGCATGGGCCTGAACAGCATAACCTTTTGTTTACTTTAAGCTTTCACTTTTCTCTAAACCCTGACTCACTTGATTGTCATTTTTATCCCACAACAGAAATATCAGCAATGTACCTAGACTTTTTCCCTTTTAAATGGAAGTGGCATAGCCTAAGTTCCTAATATTTTAAAAGTTCATTCCTCAAAAATTCCTAGGTAATTATTTTACCAGCTTCCTCCTCCCAGGTACAAGCTTGATGGAAAGGAAATAGCTACCAAACTTTGGGTCTAAATTAGTGGAAGAGGAAAGAGAAGAGATACAGAAAATATTTCACACAAAATAGGAATTTCACAGGAAAAAAAAAAAAGACAAAATGAAGACAGTGGAGCTTCTGACGGAATAGGGGTGTAGCTATGCCTAATTTAAGGAAGCTGCAATACTGGCAGTAAGGAGATACTGTTCCTCAGATCCTGGAGGAAAGCCCTAACTCAGATTAAGTTTTCCTCTAACAGCCACAAGCAAAACAATGAGGAAAATCATCTTTGTGTGGCCCAAGCAGACATGAAGCGCTTGAAAACTACAGAATTAGTAAGAACCTGGGATTCATTTTTTTCCATGTTTGAAGCCAGTAACACGTTCCAAAGCCTTTCCTGATCTAACATGCTTGAATTTGGCGTTAGCAGCGGTTAAAGAGCTGCTGTCAAGAGACGCCTTTTCCAATGAGCAATATTCTGTTGTCTCTTCACTCCTATTCCCTCTCTAAAAGAGCAAAGATGCAGTTGTCACCTCTAGACACCCAGAGAGCCTAGATTATGCCTAAAGTCATATTGACAAGAGAAGAAAGTAAATTCTGATTACAGTCCAGATGATGTTTTAATCTGGGAGAAGGGAGAGGAGATAAGTGTGTTTAATTCCTGAACTTAGTTTTTCCATCCATCTTTGCACTGGAAAAGAGGTGAGGCTTGAAATCTTTTAAAGATGGGTGAATTTACTGAAAACCAGGTTTAAGCACATGACCTAGCTTTCAGAATAAGAACTCAGTCTTAAACTGCAGGCTTGCATGCACTATAGAAAAGTGAATACATCATAAAGTCTCTTATTATCAGAAAGCAGTACAGTGGAATATTTTGTTTCCAGTACTTTACAGGAGAATTTTTCCACTGACAAATACAGATGATCTCCCAAGGTGATGCAACTAACAAATGGTAAAGTATAAATAAAATAAGCATGGCTTTCTCCTAGATAAGTGGTCAGAAATTTGCATCAAATGACATATGTTATTAAATAGACAAAGATTAACATTTAAATATGCTTAACCAGCACTTACATTGATAGATGACATATTGCCATTCTGGATCCCTCCTCCAAAAATTGCTATATAACTTAAATAAATTCACTTTGATCTAACACACCACAGCAGAAATTCTGCAGTCATTATACAGACATTTTCTCCTCAAATTATTAGACCTGAGGCCATTTCACTTCTATCCTAACATCCTGTTAACATTAGTGCTCTTTCACATGCCAATACTATTCTATCATCTGTTTTATAGCTCAGATTCCTCCACAATCCAGTTTAATACTTTATTGTTTTCAATATTAACACCAAAATACATTAGCCACTGCCAAAAACACAGAGTGTAAAGCAGAGTTCATTTCAGTGTTTCTGCACTGAAACCAGCTTTAGGTGATTTTCACCTAAAATTATTAACCTGACACAAATCTCCACTGAAAACATGCTACGCTGCTACTTAACCTTAAGAAGCTTCTCTCCTAAGTGATCCAAACATAAAGAAATCCATACTCTCCTTGTATGTTCTCACAACACGCTTTCTACACACCACATTGATCACTGGGTGGTCCAGCTATACAATAGCATATTGCCACAGCTGACAAGCCCCCTAACTGGAAGGCAGGGGACCAGAACTGGAAAGATGGGACCATTCGGTATTTTTTCTTTTTTTGTAAAAATTATTTCTGCTGGTTCCTGACATATCTTTTATAATACTTTCTGATAGTTTTCTTTGGAAACAACTGAGATTTCTAAAGATGGCATAGATCTCACTCGGAAACCACATTGTGGAAGCACATCCAATTCTAAGAAACATAGAATGAAACACAGGTTGAATCTCAGGGTAGGAAACAGTTCTGGTTTTGGGGGTTTTTTTCTTTTCAGAAAGCTTTTTATTACCCACACAGAACGATGAGCTACCAGACCTTCCTTCACTTGAAATTCTCTAACTTATGGTAAATTTAAATACAGACCTCATTTATCATGAAGGAAAAACGTTCAGTAGGAAAATAATAATATTCACTGGGTGGGGAAGCAAAGCAGTGTTACATGGAAATAAACATTACGTTTTGCTCTGTTTCAAGTTACTAGCTTTAAGCCCCACTTTTCTCCTCACCTACTTTATCAAAGTGGGTATCCACATCACTGCCATGAGCACTTAACTCTGGAATAATTAAAATCTGCAGTGTGGGCTTCCTGATAGTGACACCCTCTCTTCCCTGCCCCAAGGTGAATTTATTACTAGTTTGATCATTTTATCTGCTTACAACTGATAGCGTCACACAGTTCCGGTTTGAAACTGCAGAGTCCCTGCTAAGCAATGTTTAAGTGTAATTTTCTTCTCAATAAAGAAACTTACTCTTTAGACTGGCTATACATCGCAAATAAAGCAAAACAAGATTTTTTTTAATTGCCTCTAAATTTCCTACCCATACATTTTAAAATGTCTGTTATTCTAATATGATCAAGAACACTAGGAAAGTTATTAATCATTTCCACTACAGTAGTGATGCTATAAAGAATGATGCCAGTATAAGAACATACACAAACACGCTGACCTTAAAAATCCACGTTCTTCAGTCAAAACTCTATCTAATTCTAAACCCACGTTACCACTGTTACTAGGCAGTGACGGTGCTAAGCAGTATCCTCGGTGCTAACCTGGTGCCTTACTTGGACCACTCAGCCTTGCTTTGCCTTGGCTTCTGCAGCCCCTCCCGGACTGCCCCTTTGCTCCCGCACAGAGGAGGGGAAGGGCTGAAGGTAGGTAGCTACGCTCCACCTTTTCCAGAAGAGATCCCCCCCTCTTTAGCAAAAAGGCAGAGAAGTGAAGTGCACGTTGGCCAGGGAGAGGTTTTGGGCTCCTGGAGGCGAACGGTGGCAACGTGGGTTTAGGCTGGACTGTGAAATCCCACAGCCCACGGCAGAGAAAGCCGCATCCCAAAGCTCCCAGTAGAATTCCTGGGGGGAGAAGCCTGCTCTTGTCCCCGTCATTCACACTGAGACCAGTCTACTTGGAAATGGGAGCCACTGAACAAGGCAAGCGGGAGGAGAAAGCGAGACTGTCAGACTGGCCTTCCTACCCGTATCCTTCCAAAAACTCATCCACCTCCTGACCAAAGTTTTATTAACGTAGCAATATTTTTCATCCATATTATGAAAAGTTTGAATGGCAGTTCTAATCACTGATTTCTTCTCATTTCCATGTCAAATAATTCTGAACTGTAGAAGAAAGTCAGTTAAGTTCCTATCCTCCTGGAACAGGAGGTCCCTTCTTTTTCTTTCTCCTTTGTCTTAAGAGAGATTCTTTTGTTTACACAGGTGGATGAGCCAAAGATAAGCCAGAAGAGTTCCCCCCAAATGAAACGGATTCATTTTATCATATCTGATCATGACAGTGCCTGAGAAAACACATTCCAAAAAAAAAAAAACCCAACAAAAAAACCCCACTTAATTCAAATACTTAAAGAAAAACATCACCAGCAGGATATTATCTTTCATTGCCTAAGAGCTACTACCAGTTATATCCCAAAATGACCAGGCTAGTCCTCTACGGGACAGAGTTCTTTTGATGTTGATGGAAACCTGCTTTGCAATTAATTCACAAGAAGTGAAGCACACATATTCCATTGCAACTCCCAAGCTAAAATCTCATGATAGTATATAAACTCCCTGCTAAATGCAAAACAGATGAGCTTTAAAAGAAAGTTATTTATATCATGGAAGCTTTCAGTCAAATTAGGAACTAACAGTGACATATCACCTGCCGTTCCCCACTAATGAATGATACCTCAGTATGGATATTAAAACTGTGCGTATGCGGGGAAAGAAGAAAAGAAAGCTTTTTTAAAGATAGAACTCTTCCAAAAATCTGATGGGACTTCTTGTCTGTAAACTTTGAAAGGCAATTTAACAACAACAACAAATCAATGGACCCACTGAAAAAAAAAAAAAAAGTCAGGACTTAAGAACAGCTTCGTTTAAGACTTTCCAATTTAATAAAGGTTCCACTCTGAGCAGCTTTGTAAAAGGCATCACTGGTTTCCTGGTTTTATTGCTTCACCGATTTTCAAAGCAAATGTGCTCAATTTACATTCCAGCCCTGCAAATTTGACCTAGTGAGTCCAGTACTGGTAGTACTGGACTTCCAAACTGAATGACTTTCTCCCCGCAGAAAAATCAAGAATGCAGATACTCGAAGTTCTGCCATCTGTGACACTCCTGAAATGCTATCATCTCCAACAGCACAGCACAGATCGCAAACCTGATGAGAGATGAATCATAAGGAGGCATAAAATCAATTCAGATGCATGCCAGAGTTGCAGGCTTCGCATGTTACCATCATAACTGTGTGTTAGTGTGGATAGATGTCTTCTTCTAGGCTTAGCTGAAACATTATCATCTCCAGATCTTCAATGATGCCCATCAGCCCAAGTTTCATTTCCAAAAGCTCAGCTGGGGCTATAGACATGACTTTAGACAAAACGGATAGGGAATGCTGACACGTTCCATGGCAGAAGGTGGCCCCCGCTTGGGTGCTGTGGAGTCAGCACGCTGCTGCAGCTCTCTGCAAACTGACTGTGTGGCTGCATCCTAAGCTCACCCCCATGGTGAAGCAAAGCCACCACTTACACCCCAGTGAAACCAATTTAAAGCCAAATCACATTGCCTCGCAACTGAGACTATAAAGTCATAGATCAGGGTCTCAGACAAAATGTGATAACCTGTTAAAATCTGGTAAGTTTGTGATGTTTAACTGTGCCTTAGCCCCCCATCAAGACCTCAACTGTGCTCAATAAAAGACCAATGTGAGAAAAGGGAATAAACAAGTTTATGTTAATAAAGGCAAGAAATATAACTCTAAGTGCTGAGTTAAGAGAGAAGGTATCCTCCCTATAAGTTCATTAACTGAGTAAACCTAGTCTTCAGCAAAAGATGACCCTTTCCTGAAACGCCTAAAATAGACCTTTATAGACTCCTGTGGACAGCCAAATGCAAGTAGCCCCAATGAAACCAATGGGGTTATGCATTTGCAAAATTATGAAAGTGTTTAAGTAGTTGCAGCTTCAAGATAGCAGTATCAAGAAAAAATTGGTAACATATATAGTACCCTTTCTTTTTATTACAAGTCATGCATTATCAGTATCGCATAGTTTCATATCCAGCAAATGAAAATAATTTCCAGTATTAGCCACCTAAAGTACAGGGCTGATAAGTAAGTGCAAGTGCAGATTCTGTTTTCATGTGAAATATATAGCAAAAGACGTGCTTAATGAAGAATATGTCCTTCTCCCTTTCTGCCATATACAATTTCTCCAAAAAAAAAAAAAAAAAGTCTTGACACCTGTGAAATTTCTGTGTTTTATAGTCAGAGCTGATGACTCAGAAACTGATGTGCACCATCTGCTTCCCAATCAACATAAATACCAAATAAACCAGGCCAACTGCAAAAAAACCTGCTGTTTTCCCATTGCTCATTTCCTGCCCTGATAATATTTCTGTATTACTGAGAACAAGACAAAACATGAAATAAAATCCATCACTTTCCTGTTATTAACCAGAGGATTTTTCCCCATCTAAAAACAGTATGCTAGCACTGGATAACATTGTACCTTTTTTCTCCAAAACATCTTGCCCCGCTGCTGTGACCACTTCACAGCAAAAACGCCCCTACTGCAGAAGACTGCGCTTTAGCGAACCAGATAGCTAAATAGAGACTTCTCCACCAGCTTGAAAACAAAAGGAACAAAATTTTCTCAACATATGCAAGCTAAAAGATGAGCCTGTCCCCTACCAAGGCAGAAGAGAGTGTCGTCTCTGCCTTGAGGGGACCACTCCTGGCTCGAGGTCTCTGAGAGACTAGGCAGTGAGAGACGGAGCAACAGCACTGAAATCCTTGGGCATACAATCAGATCCGTTCACCCTACCGCTACACAAGACTCAGCTACAAAACAAGGAACGACTTCAATATGAAACACTAATAAGCTGCTACTATTGTTATAGGAAGAGAAGACAAGATGTGCCGAGATACAGCTTTAGAAATTTTGAGAAAATACTATATAGTGCGTCTTGCCTGTCTTTTTTGGACAATCTTTTCTGAATTGGTCACGAAGCACGAGCTCGGAAGTCCCCAGTTCACAGGCGAACCAAAGACCTAAGACAAAGCAAAAACTGCAGCAACCAAGAGAAAAACATCAGCAATGGTCCTCACAATTTGACTTGTATTTCAGTCACGTAAGAACAAAAGCCCAAATCACAGTCCTCGCTGGCACATTCAAGAGGAGAAATATAGCTTATTTTTAAAAATAATTTTTAGCATATGCTCATGTACCAAAGCCATAATTTCTGATCATGAAATAGCTCACATTATACCAAGAATATCTGCGCAACTGTCAGCACAGCATTGATAAAGCTTTAATTCAAACTAACAATCCTCTATGGCCTGGACCAGAATACTGCTTTTCCTACTCTCTGTTACACTGCATGTAGATTAGATCACTTACATACATATATATATATGTATATATCTACACACACACAAATATATATATATATATATAATGTATTTATTTATATTTATTTTTCAATGTACTATGAGAAAAGTACAAAGCAATAACACAACGCAGCCAAAGCTGAAGGTGGCTTCAGAATCTGTAATTTATTTTCTCTGATGTGACATTTGGAAACACTTTTCCTTAGGTAGAACTAGAAACTTATTTCCAACTTTAAATAATAGTAGCAGATCAAATTTCTTCAAGATACCGAAACAAATTATGATCAACCGCCAAAGTTCTGTTACAGTTTCTCAATTAAAGGTGAATATAATATTTTGCCTATAAGTTTGCATAATCCAACAGCGATTGGCCTCCATACTTTTTCTGCTCTTCAGTGTTCTCTGACAAATTTCCATCCCACGTGTTATTGCTTGAAAGCAACTACAAATTGGTGGAAGTTGACAACAACAGTAGAGTTAACTCTGCCAGAAATACACATTAAAAAAAAATTTTTTTTTTTTTTGCAAGCAGGCCTTGCTATTTAAAATGAGACTCTGAGGCACCACAAGAAGAAACCTTTTATAAATCAAGGGCACTGTGTGCACAGTAATTCACTTACAGTCCTAAAGAGAGATATTGTTAAAAATCTACCAACCCATTTTTGGCATGGACTGCAAACGGGCGAGAGGGTTTTTACAGATGCAGGTTACAAGTGCTGTTGCTCGAGCTGCCATTCCTGTGATCTCAGGCAAACTCTGCAGCGTGTTGCTTCCTTTCTGAAAAGCTTAAATAAGCGTCCTTCTGCCCCACACCCTTAGCTCGGGACAGTTGAGTCATTCTCACAGCAGATAAATCTTTCTGACTGCTGATTATTCTGGGAGGGTTGAGGAGGAGGGGAAGGCACTGTGTGTGACAGGGTCCCTTTTGTTTCGCTACAGGAACAACAATCTGTTTTTCATTGAACGGAGGTTTTAGTTCACTCTCCACAACATTTTTCTTTAATTATGATAAAAGACAGTAACTTAATCAGGCATAAATCCTGTGCAGCTGAACATAAGAAAATAAAGGGGTTAACGTTGGAGGCAAAACATAGGCATGTGACCTCCTCTCAATTACTACTCTAGATAATATACCACTAAAGCACTGACAAGTGAAAAATTGTTCATTCCTCAAATATTGCGCTAGCATCACAGACTGGGAAGACGAATTAAATAAACCTAAGATCATGTTTGTTTTCATTAACGTGCGCTGCCTAGAACATAACTATTCAGTTATAAAGTGATCTTGACTTTCACTCCCAAAGCCTGTCCCTATGCATAGCTGCTCCTAGAGCAGCATTTTCTTTGTAAGACGCCGTTTATTTCAGAAACTCTGGAGAGACCAGCACCTCAATTTGCCAAATAAGCCGGGAAAACAATTAAAAGGTTGGGGTGGACAGCAGGTGGGAAAGATGCTACCTTTCCGGTTATGTTAGTTGACATACATGGGATCCATATTCTCAAAATATATAACGCTCCTCCTTAAGCCCCAGCCAGGCGCGGGCCCGTGGCCGAGCGTCCACCCAGACCTCGTAAGGACGTAGCCAGAGCTTCAGGGTGTGAAAAGATGATGGACACTGGGGAAAGGGAACCGAGGCACAAATTCCCCATTAAAGAGAGTCTAAGGGAGGACCCCACACAAGGACCCTGCTGGGTGTGAGACCCTGCAAAACACACAAGCGTTTTCTTCTTTCGGTAAGTAGCGGTTGCTGCCATTAAAAATGACAAGGTCCATCACTCGTCACACTGAGCTCCCCATTGAGACTTTCTAGCCGGGGCTGTTTTGTAGTTAATACCTTCTCTGTATCACTAGCACCAAGAGAGCAGTTTTTAGGACTACCTTGTCACTATCTATATGAAAAACGTGTTTGGTTGCTTAAAGACACTTCTTAAAGCTGAATAAAATGCTGAACGTTCAAACTACAGATGTCAAAAAGAAGAGAATTCCCTTGGGTGGATTTTTTTTTTTTTTTGGACAATCTGGAGTACATTATATCAGGCAGCCGGGAACTGCCTCTGGCTGTAGTTATGGAGTAGACTTTAAATGAAAACCGGTGTTGGTCTGCATAATATTTTGTGCACCTGGAGAAAATATTTATCCAAGCAGCATTCAGATTTGCGGCCACCAAACGTGTTGAGGACGTATTTGCAGTATGTTCAACGGAATCCTTGAAAGTACCTGCAGACACTTACTATATTTATATTAGCTTCTATTTAAACTTCATGAGCAAAACTTAGCAAAAGAAATATTATATTGAATTAGCACCTAAGAGAGTCACATAAAGTAGTCAAACTTGCTACAAAGCTAAATTCATGGTATATTTTTCAGTATGATTTTTACAATGACAATTTACATTTATACACCTCATACTTGTAATTAAATTTCCCCCATTAAGTGTTTAATATACTTAAGATGTAAACATATAATTATGGTTTTAATATTCTTGATTTAAACCTACTCTCTGAGTTACATATGGACTTATTTATACACGCCAACGCTTCTTTCCAGAACAAGCATCCATGATATGTTGTATTAGCTTTGCAGTAACTCAACATCCAAATGCTGGACTTTCAGGGTGTGTGATGCTGCACAGAATCAAGAGTGGAATCAACAGTGCTTCCTTATCAGGAAAGCAGACATTTAAACGTATTAACATTCTTCGTTTATGGAAAGTTTAATATATAAATAAACATACATTCCTATGCTGCAATACAGTTCCCACTTTTCTCTCCCTGTTCATATTGGTCTGGCTCCCTCCTGCATCTTACTACTAGACTATCTGACACAATTAGAATTAATTGTAATTAATGCAGACTTAATCTGAACCATTTAAAGTACAGCTCACTGACTATATTTCTTTCCTGCAATAATGTATGACAGCCACTTCAGAGGTACCCAGAGCTGAAGTATGGTTTATGCTCCTCCTCACCTCTCATCCTCATTAACAGAGCTCTGTTTGTTACTGAAGTACATACAGATTCCCTCCTAATCCTGAGGTAATGAAAATCTGCTAAGGTAGTAAGGTAGTAAATCCATAAAGAGTTCCCTGAAACACACTCTGCATTCTGAATGGCATCTACAATGTTTCCACGGGAAGCAATGGGTATTTTTCCTATGTAAATAAAATATTTTGTCTTAAAAACAGTAAAGGGTGAATTGTTGATGGAACTGTGACTTATGCACTGCAGCACAGCGGCCTCAAGCCACGTCAAAAAGCATCCTCAGCACATCATCAGTGCTGTCCTCCTCTTTAGCCACATGCTCCTTGGAGTAATTGCTTCTCGAAAAAGCCCAAACTATAAATTACCTCTGACAAATTGACTTTCATTTGGTCTTCTAATGTAAGATGACCAGAGATGCCACTTAAGATTGCATTAAAGACATTATTTCTTGTCCCCCAGTGAACATTGCCTGGACTACACTCGATCCAGTATACAACCATACTTCATTGCTTATGACCTGCAATATATTTTACATCAATAGGCACCCCAAGCTGAGGAAGAGGAAAATGACAACGTGGCCAGGAAAGCTAACAAGAACTCTGCTACAAAAACTGTCAAAAATAGTCATACAATTCGTTCTATAATAGTGAGGGGCAAATTTGAAAAAAAAAAAAAAAAAAAAAACCACAGAAAAACAGCATGTCCACCACCACCAAAAATCCCTGTTATTTCTGAGGAGCCTTGAAGAAGACATAGAGTCATACTGAGATTATCTCAATGGGAATATAATCTTCGGGAATATGTAATATTAAGGATGAAAAGACTTGAAAACATTATTACCAAAGACATTTTTATACTATTATATCGTTAACCAAAACAAACCTTTAGTCACTGAAATTACACTGCATCCTGAGAATAATAAAAGTAGACTTTATTCTAAATTATGCTTCTAATTTACAAAACATTGTAGGCAATTTTAAATTTATAAAATGGCTTTCACATCAGTGCGTTTCTGAAAATATTTTATCCATTTCTATTGACCCACAGCTGCTTTTGGAAGCCCAAATTAATTGTGAGGAACAATAAATCTTGATCTATTTTTTCTAAGGTGACTTTGTTTGACAAGGCTTCACTGGATTAGTAGTATTTGGGAGGGAGATTCAGGGTTAGGCATCAGAGTTGGAAACAAAACTCGTTTCTACACTGCCATTCAGTGGATTTGTGTTACTGGATCACAAGTGCGGCAGCTTAAGTAGAAGTGGATAGAGAAAAGAAAAACTAGAGACAGTCCCCACATCTGATTTTCCAAACAAGATGATGGAAGATCATGTAATTAGATTTACTGCTGAACAGGATCTCTTGGATATCTTTCTTCATTTCCTGTGTGGAAGAACACACTGGATTGAGGGAGTCAGGACATGGTAGGTTCAAAATACGAAGCACCAACTTTTAGAGAACATATGAATATTTAACTCCTGATCTTTAATTTCAGACTCTGGCAGTAGAAAAATTAAGTAGGTTGGCTGCTTTCATAAAAGTGAGAATCCCTAGGGTAAAAGTGCAAAATTGGAAGAAGTGAGAAGGAGGTGACAGTGAACAATCTTTGATAATTCACTTGCCTAAAGAAGTATTAGGAGACTAACCCAGCAGAGAGAGGGAAAACTCAGACTCCATCCAGACTACCACCACCTGTGGGGCAGAAGCTATTGCATCCATACGAAATGACGAAGCCTTTAATAAGAATGCTGTTAAAAACATCTAGCAGAAACGCTGCAGAAGGACCAAGAACTGTAAAGTGAGAGTCATCAGACTCTTTAACTTTTTCACCACCTTACCTCTCAATTTTGCTTAAAGGCTGGAAGCCTGACAGACAGTTGAAGTCGGAGATGTTAAGAGCTCACAAGTTTATTCATCCACTTTTTTAGATTTATCAGATATCAGGGGTTGAGATGAGAAACTTTGCTTACTTCACCAGAAGCCAGATGCATAAAGAGTAATGATTATAACCCACAAATGAAATACTGCATTAAAAAGCAAAAAGGAGCAATGGCCAAAATGGACATTGCTGAGGATCCATTCTCAAGAATAGTCAGGAAGCAATGTTTTCAATTATCCTGACATAGTTAATATGTTTTACCGCAATGGTTTCTGAAAGATCAGATAGTAATCATCTAATGTAAATTCCTGTTTGTTAATATTAAGAAATAACCAGTCTGCCACCTTTTTAATTCCCTGATTAATGGGGAAAAAAGAAGAAAGATTACACTAGCATTTCAATGGGATAATACTCTTGCTTGCTGAGAAGTTGTTGGATCTAGAAGCAAGCAAAGCTCTGCCTTTTTGCTGGTGGTAGCTTTTTTTTTTTTTTAATACTGCCTTGACAATTCATTTGGCAGCAGAAGCAGCCTTGACCGCTGGCAATGAAAAACACACTCACAATCCATGGCCGGACCAAAAAAGACACTTCTAGCGCATAATGGAAAACATAAACCCATCATTCCAAAAAGCCATCAAAAAAGATGAGCAATCCATGCTTTCTTAAAACACCGAATCATGCATATCTTCTGTCCTGAAAATCCTTCACATCAGTTAAAAAAAAAAGAAGACTTACCAATATGCTATCCAAGCCTGAAAAGCAAAATTTTTCTTCCTGTTATAAGCCTTCATTTTAAAGCGCATTGCCTGTTCCTTCTCCTTCCACCTTCTGCTTACAAAACAAAACCCTTATGGTTGCAAAGATTACGTTCCAAAGAAACAAATGCAATGCTTCCATCCCAAGTTCACAACTGAGGTAATGCAATATTAGGACTCCAAGTAAGTTTACAGCTGCTGCCTGCAACACCACGGGCAGTAAAACTACCATGAATCTAATCAGTTTCCCATGGCTTACAAAAGCTGCAAAGAGGTGGGAAATCAGGAGCTTGAGTTATTCTCTAGGGAGAAGCACCCCAAAGATACAGCCTGGGAGTAGTAAGGTATTTTCTGTGTGATCTATCTCATCAATATCCTACACAAGTCAATCACACTTGAGGAGCTACACAGCATCCTGCTCATCCTGATGGATGCATAGCTGCTGCCCCAAAGGGGGTAGCCAAAAGGAGCATTTACGATCTTGCTAGGAAACCAGTGCACTGCCACATCCAAGCAAAAGGAAGTGTCGGTGAGGGGAGAGATGAAGAGGAAGGCACTATTCTTCAGCTGCATCCTTCCCACCCTGCCTCTAAAAACTGAACTACCTTCAGACACATGAGGGTAAATAGTGATCAGACTCGCACTATTCAACTCTTTACCGTTGATGCTCAAGATTTCTCTCTAACTCCATATAAACAAACCCTATTTTTAAGTATTTTCTGTATGTTGCAGCAATTTGGGGCCCTTATCACTTCACAGCTGAGCTCCCTTTCTCAAAAAAGATCTCCTAACCACTGTCCAAGAAACAACAGCTTTCATTACGTAGAATTAAGAAAGGGTCATCAAGTTATGTTTTCAAAACTCTAGACATATTTATGTTCAACTTATAAGTGTTCATAATAACAATCTAAGATAGTTTCACGATACTGGAAAACAACTACATGCGTCTCCCTGGACACAGCAACAATCAACTCCATAGCAATCAAATCAGATAAACAAGCTTTCGGTATTTATAGTTGATAGTTCACAGGTATTTAGAAAGAAAAGTTCATTTTAAAAAAGGAAAAAAGGAGGGCAGGGGTGAGGAGAACGGAAGAGAGAAAGCCAGAGCAAGAGAGAAAGAAAGAGAAGCTCCGGTGCAAGACTTACCAGGGCCTCCAAGCCAACTATTCCGATGTAGTGTTTTTTTCAAAAAAAAAAAAAGCATCAAACATACTGCTCATTAATTCATACTGGAGTGAGAAAAGAAAGGTTCACTATAGAACAACTTTTTTCTTTTTTTTTAAATGTATGCTCCAGGTGTTATTTACAACTGACAAGAATCACAAAGGCCTCACTGTTTATTCGACTGACTTCATTCAAAGGTTTCTAAAACACCGTATTTCATATTTAGGAAGACATGCTAAAATGAAAGAAGTATAGCACAGTATATAATAAAACACTCCTAAACACACTGAAGTTAACTGACCTCAACTCAGTTGGTTGGAAGATTAAAAGAAGTCTTGAAAAGCTTACAACAACAAAACATCACATGGCACATGGCAGACATTACAACACTTCCAGAAAAAAAGAAAACACATAGATTACAAAGTAAACAGAAGAACACACCACAGTGACTGTAGAAAATTAAAACGCCTTTTAAAAGGGGAAAAAAAAAAGGTTAAACTGACTTAGTGACACCCCTACACAGAGAGAAAAACTGTTAATAAAGATTCTAGCACTAGCCTTAATTCTGACTGCATAAACTCACACTGGCTGCCCGATGGTCACTCTGACAGCTGAAAGTTTAGAGGACTAACAAAAAAAGCAAAGAAGGAATCAACATAAAATGGGTAGGTACACATGCCTAGAGGAAACCAGTTGATATCTGGAAAGCTAGAACTGCAGCAAAATGAAGGGAAAGAAAATACTTCCAAGCCCCAAAATACTCTTTCTGGGCTAAATCTTACTGAACCCTTTTCAAGCAAGGAATTTCTATTCTGAAAAAGGTTAGAGCCTCACACAAACAAACAATTTTTCTTCAAGTATTCGGGCCAACATGTCTAAGTAGTCTCACACTACCCAAAACAAAATTCTCCTGCAAGCAAAGACTGTATGAAAAAAACAGCACACAGAAGCTTCCCTAAAATGTGTCCAAAATAAGGTTTATAGTTTTCCTTTCGAAAATATCTCAATGTTTCTACCTACGGCATGATTTTGCGACTCCATAGGATTTCAGTTTAAAGAAAATAAACGCTTTCAACACCTTTTAGAAATAGCCAGTAAACTAACCCAAGGGCACGTGGAAGCCCGGAAGTACATTCTTACGTCCATGTCAGACAGCACTTAAGGCAAAAACAAAACAAAACAAAAAACTTACAAACACTAGGATAGTCCTAAATCTCCAGATGAGCCTTCAATTCTTCTTCTTCTACATCCCCAAAATACTGAGTTACTCACTTTTCAGCTGATACTGGTAATTGCATAGACACAAAAATCAGCTGTTACTTTTCTTGTTCAAAAAAGAAAAAGGAAAAGGAAACAAAAATGGAGCTGCAGGAGGTTTATAAATCCATTTTTTTTTGAGGCCTAGTTTATTTTTTGCAATAGCTTGCTAACTATAATGGACTTCTCCAGGAATGCATGTTCTAACTCCATTTCCTGCTGTAATTAAGATCCTGCCAAAGTAACGTTTCAAAGCAGAACGCAGGCTGTCAGCATATGACAGAAAGTTCATTGCAGGCTTCCAAAATCCCAAAGCCAATTTAAAAATGAAATGTGAAATTATTTTTTTGTTATCGTACGACGTTCAAGTTGGGCTAAGAAACAACACAAACAGCCTTGCGGCCCCTGCAGCCTTGCTTTTAATTTGAAGTAAGGGGTGGTTTGAAACTTTCCAAGGTTGAAATTAAGCACAAGCACTCCTGGACCTGCCTGCGTCCTCCCATCGCAGCCTCTAATTTTCAGGGTAAAACACTTTTGGGAGAAATCTCCTCCAAACACTGTTTCCTGCAGGCTTCGAACAGCACGAGATTTTTCTGAGCCTTCCCTCCGAGCTGGTGGCCTGCCCCTGGCCTCAGGGGAGCCAAAGGGGCTCTGCCATTGACTAGAGCAGGAGCAGAGCCCACCACCAGCCCCGGCCAGCTCCAGCACTCGACACAGCGTGACCCGAAAGGCCATCGGTCCTTCTTCACCAGCCCCTTAAGTTGCTTCCCGCCGCGCACTGCGGTAATAACGTGGCACGACAGCAGATTTGTCGGCCTTGTTCATTTGGTCCGCTAAATGAAGGCCTCCGAGAACAACTCAAAACACTGTATTTCAGGGATGGACACTTGACATATAACCTGAAAAAGATAGCCAAGGAGCCTGAAGGGAATTTACAGGGAGAACGTGTTAGCAGCTCTCCTCCGACAGCAATTTCCGTGCTTGCAAACGCCACGGTTGTCACATGGGAACAGGGAACAAAAACTAGTGCTCTGTGGCCAAAAGCAAGTCATACCCTACAACTAGGCCACAACTTCCACAACGGGTTTTGAACTCCTGAAGGCATCGCCTGTCAATACACCAGTGTGGGTGCAGAGCTCAAAATAACCGAGGCCGTGAGCCCACGACATCCCAAAGACTCCCTCTCTCACGGAGGAATATACACAGCTCTGTGTGCGTGTTTATATCTACAGCTAGGAAGGAAAAAAACCTGTGCTATCAATTGCTTTATATGTATAAAAACCTCTGTCGTGATAAAATGAGAGACTTCAGGGCTAGATGATGAGGTGGGTAATCTGGGGAACAAGACGGACAATAGTTGAGGGTTACCCATAACACGTGTTTCTGAAAGCTTCAAACGTACAGGGAGAAGCAACTTCAGTGAGTCATGTTTCAAAAACATTATTTTCCAGGTGATTGCATTTGGTTCAGGGATTCACTGAGCTACTTCCAGAAGGAAAAAGCAGTTTGCAACAAATGAATGCAGCAGGCTATACTGCTATAGAGACACACGCACTGAGCAAACAGTCTTCAAAGTACACAGAAAGGGAAGGGAGAAAGACATGGGCTGAAACAAGCAGATGACTAACTCCTGCAAGCACCAAGCTTGAAAGAACTGAGCATGTTTGCTAGTTTAGTCACCAGGATTGCGGTTAAAATGCACTTAATAAAAAGTGAAGCTTTATGCTGCTCCCTCTGCCTTTTTTTTTTTTTTTTTGATTTAGCAGAAATGCTTTTCCTACGACTCCTCAGAATGCTTTTCCTTGGCTACCTCGCTGTGTTTCCCTGTTCAGCAAAACATTCCTGTACAGATTTAAAAGATCTGCTACTGAACTTAGGGTACAGTTTTGCTGCAACCCCTCTGGACAATTGCCACCAAGGCTTCCTTTCTTTTTGTACCAAATAAAAAGCTTTTCTTTACTACTATTTTTTTTTTGAGTGGACAACTAGCTGTATTTAAGGAACAAATGTTAAAAGGAGGACATGTTTTCTGGCAAAAAAAAAAAAAAAGCTCTGGGATGATTATAGAATTGGCTGCTAATATAAAATCAAAGGTAACACCTCTATTGTAATCACAGGTCAGTGCTAGTTCCCTTAATTTTCTTATGAGAAATACGTTTTTAATAATATTACTCATAATAGCTGTTAAAGAGGGCTTAATTTCTAATAATTGCTTGCATTCTATCTATACTAATATTTAAGTCTATGATTACTATTGGGAAATACAATTATAAAAGAGTTAACATTTACTTTCAGGTAGTCCCCAGACTTCCCCCATCCATCCCCATCATCTGGACTATTGTTATTTTTACTTAAGAAGCAAAAGAAATACCGTATTATTTTAAGCTACTTTGAATCTAAACCAAACTAGCTTAAGAGGACTTTTTTTTAAATGTTGTTTTAATCCTATTGCAATTCTACTTTTCTTTAGACTTGGAACTGATTAAAACAAAACAATGCTCTGTCCAAACCTTCCATCTTCTTACTACTTTCCCATCCTTCCACTATCATCCTAAAATACTGTTCTCTTACAATATGAAATTCTTTAATCAGCCCCGACACGCATCTACTTTCTACTTGGCCTAGCCCCAGCAAACACAGTCGTGCTCTACTACACATCATTTCTCTCCATAACCTCTCTTTTCCTTTGGGTAACATACTTCATTTCCAAACATACCTTCCACTACAGAGCAAGACTCCAGGCTTCTGTAAGGGTTAAATTAGAGGTCGAATAATTGGTGCACAAGCAGAATTCTGGTTTGGTTCACAAATATTGCTCTCGCTCAATCTGAATTTTGGCCAAACCAGCTGCAAACCTAAGCTTTAGTCTGGCAAGTCAATTGCCTTAGCTTGTCATTAAAGTATTTTGAACATTTTAAAACACCTAAATTGGACAGAACGCCCCAGATCCACGATTCCCCAAGCTTTATCATCTCGTACATTGTTTTTAACAAAACGATTACAAAGCGAACAGGTAAAACATCCAGTTTAAATAGCTCTTGTGCTACACATATCACTCTTCAGGAATTCAGCCCCCACAACACAGGTATGATCATACATAAGAACAGAGAGATGATTTTCTAGTGTATGAGTACTATCCCATTGGCAATACAAAAAAAAATACACAGGAATTTTTCTAATAATACTAATAATGATCTACAGAGGCAGTTTTTAATCAGAGAGCAAGCCTTCTACGTCGTAAAAATATGATTCCCCACCCCGGAGAACAGGAATATCGAAAGCTATATATCGCTTTCCTATCCGTTATGGTTTGATCTAAAGCCGGGTGACTCACTTTTTTTTTCTTTTTTTGATTTTGAAAATATTTTCTCAAATGTTGCAACAACCTGAAACATCTTTTTCAGTAGCGGAGGCAGAAGAGGAGAACTAAGGGAATTAATCGTATCTCTTTCTCTATGAACTCGTACAGAAACAGAGTACGACATGATCCTGGGCACTATTATGCAAAGGAACGCCGGTCCCGAGCACACGAAACAACCCATCCCTTTCGCAGGTCACATGCTGGGCAGCTCAAGAAGAAAAGAACCGGTTGTAGGGTTCCTTAGGCCTGAAGAGTTTTACAGAGCGTTGTAAAATGCAGTGAATACTCCCAGACATGAATGCAAAATGTGCTATTAATCCTTTCTTTCTCTACACTGGAATGTCTTTATGGTTGTAATAGGTACCAAATTTACACGGGCCTTCTGATTTTTATAAACAGTGCATTCATACTTCTATTTCTGAATAATAATTAAAAAAAAAAAATCTTTGAAATACTCACAAGGTCTTAATCCCCCTGGGAAGTGCTGTTCGTGAAGTAATTTTGTGTTTATTAAAAAAAAAAAAAAAAGTGGGATCAGAGAGTCAAGAATACTAACACTTATACAACATTTTTCTCCAGTGATTGAGGGGAGGCAGGAAGAGAAATCCAAGAATTCCCTTAAGGATCTGTAGAAATCAATAAATTAGATGTCTCTCATACAACTGTGTTTTGAGTGGTGTTTTTCCAATACAGAATTCTCTGAATCGCAAGAGAAAACAGAATTCTGTTCCCAAAGCTCCTAGAGCCTCATGTTCTCAAAGCAGGTCGCTAGCACGCTCGGGGCTGCGTGTCATTACTGCAGCAGCAGCAGACACTGCACGTCACCAACAGGAACGAGCAGGCTCATTTTATGAATAATACACCAAGCAGATGGGTAAAGCTGTGACACCAAAAGTTGTTGACAGGTGAGGCCGAACCCACCTCCAGGCAACGGGGGCCCGAGACGAAGAACTCCTGTTCCTGAGCCGCAAACGTCTTTGGCCTCCTCGAGACAGGCTGGCAGCCACACACGTCTTGTGAAGTTGGTACTTCATTTGCACATTAGACACAGTAGCTAGTTGAACAAACAAAGCAATGTTGAGTCAGCATGTCAGGCAGCCTGGTCAGACTAGGACACATTCATCGCCTGGTGCCTGGATTTTTTAAACCAAATACAATTTGCACAAGAAAAAAACCAAAACACAGGACTCGCCATGCCTTACAAGGGCAGCACTACTTGTAACATTTTCCAAGATAAAGTAACTTCAATACTTGGCGAATCAAACTTCAGCCTGCTGCCTAATGGAAATCTCTTTTGATCGCAGCCTTTCCACAGTAACTGACACATTATGGGTTCTTGTTGAGAAAATAAAAAGAATGATAAGTGCTTTTTGCCTTGAGAAGTCAATAAAAACAATCTTATCAATACTGTTAAACAACTGTAAATAGTTAGGAATCTAGGGAAAAAAAGGGGGTTCATTTATTTCAATCAATTATATAAACAGATTAAGGCACACTTAAATCCTTTTGCTTAGGAAAATCTTTAATACTTTGTTTGCTTTGTTGTCAGAGATAACATTTTTCACTCAGGTTGAAGATAAACCTTCTGGTTCTTGTTCAGATAAATTATCAAAATTCCAAGCCTGATGTTCGACTTTAATCAGTAGGACTAGCAAAAGGATTTACGTGTATAATTTTCACCAATTCAGGTGAACTTTGTTACAAAGTTTATATGAAGGCAAATGCCAATGAAGGCAAGAATAAAAGCTCTATTATATTTGCCATGGACTACAAGAAATCCACTGAAAATTCTGATTAAAACACCCTCGAAACAAATTTTAAAAGCTTTTGCCATATCAAAAGGTAGAAGAAACTGGCATTTACAGAATAGGAGACTGTTACCGTAGATGAGAACACTGAAAAGCCACATATATTTAATGAAAAGGTTTTGCTGTTCTGTTAAAAACCACCTTTTGTACCACAGCTCATTGTAAAATAACCAAGTTATGTACCCATACAGGTCTTCCCTGTAATATTTTTAAATCCCAGCAGGAGAGTCTGGCCTCTGGCAGTCAGTGTGAATCAACACTGACTCCAAACATTTCTCTCCTGAAGACGAAACTTTGCTTCCTTACTTTGAAAGCAAAAGTTTTGTTTTGTTTTGCCACCACAGCAGAAAGAAAAAGAAAACTGAATCAAGCTTATACTGTTCTTATATCAGTATGCACACCGTAAATTAAGGACAACGCTAGTTATTTGAGATGGAACGAAGCAACGGCTTCCACAAAGATTCTGTGCAATTCAAGACTTCCCTTCCCCTTAGAAGGCAAAGTACTTTCAAATTGCAGTAAGTATTATTTTCAAATACTCCCAGGTAACATTGCATGAGTTGGGTCTTTAAAATACATTTCAGAATATGGAATGTCAAAATTAATATTAAAATGCCAGCTAAAACACCCAGCTGGTGTTTCCAGCTGGTATTAGGGTATTTTTGAGAATGGAAATGGCCAGCAAGCTCACAAAACCATCAGTACTCCACCATTTACACAAACACACACACACATTTGTCACAGAAAATATACCAGGCTTTCTACGTTTTGACCCTGAGCCCGTTTATACTCCTATTGCAGAACGCTGGAGGCTGACTATGCCTTTCAGGCAGCTCTGGTAGGCCATCTATTAACATTCACCCTAGTAACAAAAAATACTAAAGTGGCTGCTGACCATATCCACCCTTTAGGTAACAGCTTTCCTGCCACTATACATGGCCACAGACACTCTGCCTGGATAATCAGGCATCACAGTACAGGAAGTTAAATAAAAAAAAACTATTCCTGAACAAATTTGGGAAGGAGTTCTTAAAATAAGGCTCAGCTGTAGAGAACACAGTGCCAGAAGCCACTGCCTTTTTTTTTTTTTTTTTAAACAAAAAATGCTTCATTCCAAGCATCTATAATGGTTACTGTGGAAGTGATACTACACAGGGAAAGGGGCAACCTGTTAGATGTTCAGCTCCAAGTACGAAGGAATCAGATTTTAAAGTAAGGTTTTAAACCAAGGTCAGGCTCGTCACCTGGAGGTTTACATACAGCCACGATGTTCTAATCAAGAAGATGGCGAGGAATCCTGTGTTTCAAAAGCATCTAGTTCAGTATATGCTCTACTGGCATAGAAATAATATGCACAGAAACAGTTAAAAAAAAAAAAAAAGTCATATAAACTTTCGAGAGCTGGGCTCTCAGAAGGCAAGCAGGGTGAAGCGTTCTTTAGAAGAGAAGAAATTGAGCTGTCATATCTACTTATAAACACTGAAATGTTCCCCAAGACTTCAAGAACAAAACTAATACATGACCAGCAACAATTAAAACATTACCAGACTCCAAATCGTGGGTGATTTCTCAGCAGATCAAGCAATACAACTAGTTGAATCTGCATTAAGCTCATACCAGCCCCCAAAACCAATCAGATGGTGTCACAGTAATCTGAGAACCCCAGGAAATGCCAGAGCTGTCAGGCCACCACCTTCTCAGTAACATTTCCCCAAAATTAGAAACTGGATACAGTAGGTCACTAGTTGGCAAAATTCCCAGCCTCAAATGACAGCCTGCCAAAGAGAGAGGGGCACTCCTCCATCACCTACCCTACTAACAGGAGGCCATGACAGTCTCTAGAGAGTGGAATCAGTGCTTCACCAGACAGAAAGGACAGGGACTTGCTTTATTTTCTATAGAGTACTCCAGCATCCCCAGCAAGCCAATTTAATCAGAACTCATGAAATGAGCTTCCTCTTCAAAACACTCCATTTTAACTTGATCTATTGCCATATAATATTCTTCACTGAAATTATGAATTGCAGCCAGGAGTTCATAAGGAGTAGGGCACCTTGGTTATCCAGGTGAACCTCACAGAACTTCTGTTGCTAAATATTTTCTAAGTGCTGATCCCTTCATAATAATCAGGATGGAGAAGGACGATGGAACATCAATAAATGATCAATAAAGCTTTCTTTATAAGAGATATGTGAGATTTAAAAAAAGCAGTTGCTCTTAAGTTACAATGTCAAGAACTCTTTTACTCATGGACTTCCCTTTAACTTCACTACCTTGAAGATAGCCCGCTGCTACCGCAGCTCCATCCTTGCATATCATGATGATAAATGTAGCACCAAAATCAAACTTGGGCTCCTATATGCCTTTGTTTCAACAAGTCTTTCAGACCCTAAAATATTTTTGTGGCTCTCAATCACATCATAAATGTCACAGCCCCTGGAAGGAAGCCGATTCACAGGAGGGAGATGTGACTCTCTCCTCTGCACTGTAGGATATGGATGCTCTACAGAATACCCTGTGTCTCCAGAGCAGAGAATTTAGCGTGCATCTCGATAGTGTGTAGCTTGATTTCTTCCCAGTCCTGTCTCTTTCCAAAAAGAAAACAGATTATATAGGAAAAGTGCACATCAGGTCTCAACTCCGACACGGAACCAGGACACCCTGCGATGCACATCTGGAGACCAGAACGCACAGATACATCGTGAAATGCACCTGCCTGCAATGCACAACAAGTCATCATCGCTCAAAGACATCCACGCAAAAGAAAGAGGCATGAAAGTAACTGAAAGGTCTAATGTCCTTTACTAGCGTATGATCCATTTTTACTTAATAAATTGGAATGTCAAATTTAACTTAAGGTAAGGCTACAAGCCTCTCAAAACAGCTTCTCCTGAAATCCCATTTCACAGAGGCACATTGTGTTACGTATACTTCAAGCTAAATGTTTACTAGGTATTTGAGAGAAGCAGAATATTAATATAATCTGCGTGGAAAAGGAACTCTTAGATTTTCTACAAAGACCAGGTCACATATATGGAATAAAAGTCAAACAACCTATTGTTTGGAAAAGCAGAAGTACAAAAATTGCCCAAAGAAAACAAAACTGAGACAGAAAAGACCAAGTTCCTAAGTCTCTTTGCAAAACAGAATGAAAAAAAACAAAACAAACAAAAACCCAAGCTATTTCTATTTTTAAATAAGGACTAGCTGGTGAAATCTATCCTGATGAATCAACTTGAAAACTTGTCTTTGAAAAGATTTAATAGGAATTCCTTCCCAACCAAACTGAAATTAAAGTCCTGGGTACAGGAGAAAATGGCAGGAAGTAATGTGTAGTACATATGGCATTTAAAAAAATTCCATTAGCTATGTAATTTTTTTTTTGTTTTTGGCTAAAAGCAGGGATAACAACTAGAGACTGCACATAAAAGAGACTTGAGAAAATTACAGGATATATTTACATGAAAGTAAGCCTGGTCGATTTTTTAAAATATTGTTAACATGCCAAAAACTCATGACACATACAAAAAAGTAAAATAAAATGCTAAGTTATTCCAATGGCAAAATAATTTGTACGAATAAATCCCAGTCAAATTTACAGCAATGGCACATACCCAGACAGAATTTTTGGCTCCTACAGATCTGTGTTTCAGGATAAACTGACTTCACTGCGGCAGTATTGGGAGCCAAGCCTTTATCTAGCACAAGCTGATTGATGAGACAGGAGCACTAGTCTGGCAAACGAAGAACTGGCTTTTGATGAGGGAAGCCAGGCCACTGGAGAGAAAAAAAGAAAAAAATAGAGGGGACCGTGCCAAAACGTCATCAGACATCCAGCACGCTGGAGAAAACGGCTGAGCTGAGACAGCGCGTGTACGCCGACAGTCCGTCCTAAGATTGTACCTCTCTAATCACAGGGACAGCAGTAGGGCAGGGACACACAGCTTCCCATCTGACTTGGGAACAAATACAGCATTAAGACTTGTTAAGGGGGAAGAAAGTGTTAAGTCATGCTGAGACTTCAGTTCATGAATGCATCATGAGCCTGCGATTTGGGGGGCGGGGGGGGGGCTTACTGCAAAAGAGCCAGCTCCTCCTCTGAGACAACAGCCATAGACCCTCAGGGAACAAAAATCGGAGTTCACATCAGTGTCAAAAGCTGGAATGGCAGAGGTGGCGATGCCAGAGGGCATCTACAGGGACTAGCAGGCCCACCGGTTGGTGAAAGCGTTGGCGCAGAGGGGCTTCAGTGCCTCAGAGGCCGCCGGGACACAAGGCGGCTCAGAGCTGGAAGACCCCGCGCACGCACGGGCAGACGAAGCGGCACGGCCAGCTCCGGACCCAACACCTGCGCCACGTCTGTGCAGCGCCAGGGACTGCGTGCTGCTGCCGCCGTCACCTTTATGTGGAGGGATGATATCCCTGGGGCTGAAGGTGCGTGATGGGCCCCTTCAGCTCCGCCCTGCCTCCTCGCAGGGCAGCCGGGCGCTGTCAACGCTGGGCCACGTCCCGCCGAGGTGGGTGCGTTCACCCGCAGGGCTGCGCGGGCTTCCCCAGCAGCTACTGCCCGGCTCCTGCAAAGCACCGGCGGCCGGCCGAACAATATCATCTCACGAGCTGCCACTCGAACCGTCCTGGTTTACGTGACACGGACATCGATCCAGTAAAACCCAGCCATAAATCAGAAAGGATCTAAACTCCCAATAGAGCAATGTGTTTAAAACACGCAGAAAGACTAAAGGACAGGCATCCAGGTTACGTGGGCAAATGATCCTTCAGAATTTAAAACCGTATCATTAAGTATTTACGCCTTCACGCAACACAAGTGATCTTTTGACACAGTACTTCCAAACCTCATGACAAACAGAGCTATGTTCAAGCAGCACCACACTATGTTATCATCACTAAACCAAGCATAAATAAGGCCAGGTAAGAGACTACAAGCTTCATTACAGCATTTAACTTTCAGATCAGCAAAGGCTGAGTAACTTTGAATTTCTAAAACACCTCTTTGTCCTTCTCCAATAATTAAATATGCTAAAGAGGCCAGAAGAGAAATACTGAGAGCCATCCAGGAGATCTCAGAGCCATGAATTAATTTTACTTTTGAAAGGTGGTTAAATAATATTTCAGTGTGAAGGAACAGACATCTTTACTGTGCACCACATTCCTGCCATTCCAACCTGTCCACAGGTTCCTGTTCATGTTCTGTCTTTTTTTTCCCCTGTATATAGAGAGCCTTCTTTCACAAAAAACGCATCATACGGGGAAGTTTCAGAGCACGTTACATTTTAAGATGACATGCCTGAAGTATAAATTATTGAAAAAATACTATCCTTTAAGAAAAAAAAAAAAAAGAAAAGAAAAAAAATGAGAGAGCTAGAGAGAGACATAGACCAGATGGTGTGGAAGGCGAATCAAAACAGCACAAGGGTTATTAAATTGCATCCACTTGGAACTCTTTAACTGGCCAAGAATCAGCAAGACAGATTTCCAAGTGAGCCTGAACATTCAGGGCTAAAATCCTAGGCCCCTAACCCAGCTGCAAATCAAAATCAAAAGAGTGTCATTGTAAGCACACTGGAAAAAGATTGTTTAATTTGTGTTTAATTTTTATGCCTGCCACAGTTACAATAAAAGCATGTTGGAAGAGAGCCAGCTTTCTCATGGGAGACTCTTAAGGCTCACGGCTATCCAGAGGAGACTCCTTTACCAGAAATATTCTTCTTACATATAATGTGACACTGTGAGGGGAAAAAATGGAAGCCATAAAGGATACTTAAAAATTCCATAGATAAATACTTTTTCCGATGAAAGCTGCAGCTATTCCCTAATTCTAAGAATCCAGGCACTTACATTTAAGAAGCAATTTTGAACATCCAAGTTAGAAAATTCTGGCTGAACTGCACTGCATACAGGCAGAAATGCTTCTTGCTTGTGCAAAATGCACCAAGAAGCCCATTGCAATAGCTCATACTTAGTGCAATGTAGGGAACTAGCTTTTCCTTTCTGCTCTTACACTCAAAACTGCATGTCCTTAAACACTCTCTGCTGACAACAGAAAATGGAAAAAGAACTCTTACGAAAAATCAAAGACTAGAGTAATACACCTGAAACCATTACCAGATTTGCCAGCCTTCCCAAGAAACAGACGGTAGCAAGGTATTTGCCTATATTATATTAAGCAAATATAATGTCAGCTCAGGCCCTGCAGCTCTACGGCAACTGGTAACAAGAGCAGTTTAAAGAGAAGAGTTTTCAAGACTAGGAACTCTTTAGCAATAGTTTCTGAAACATATACAGTGCAAATAAAAGAAATTAGAAAAAAATACATTGCCTGTTAAATGGAAAGGGCTGAGGTCAGGTAGTATTAGTAATGAGAGCTATGCAACTCTCCATCCTCAAAGCACTGGACAGGGAGGATGCTAACTCCCCATTGAGTCAAAGTATCATTCATATCACGCATATAGAGAGAGTAAAGCGTACCTGGCAACCTTCGGCTGTCAAGTCAGTCCACATCGAGCATTATAGTCAGAAGTTTGACTCACGGATTTTTTTTAAACTCAAGGATTTTTGGAACAGTCACCGAGAAAGTAAAGATAAAAGCAGACCCACCAAAAGAAATGAACAATGCGTTCGTGAAATCCCTGTTTTTCCTATCCATCCTTAGTTGTTCTGTGATCTCTCTTTCTCCAGATGATGCATATTACCACTTCATTCATCTGTCTCGTGGCCAGTCTAAGCAATGCTCTGTTTTAACTTTGTCATTCCTTTCGCTACTAGATACCGTAATCGGTTCATCTCACGGCTGAGCGCCTGCCCCTTCTGCTTGACCACTGTTTTGAATCCAGTCTGTCAGGAATCACCCCACATGCGACCTTTGACCGGGCTCTAAATTTAAGTGCTCTAGGGCTCTCAGAAATAGTTTCCTCAGCAAAAATGCCGAGATAAATGTGAACATAAGCTCACTGCAGTAAATTAACGTAGACTCAAGACAGAAATTTCCTGTGATCCTTGCTTCAGTAAGATAAAAAGCAACAGTTAAATCTAGCTTTAAACATTGTCTTCACGATCCTCAGACTGATGCACGAACCTGAGAGTGACAGATACAGAACAATATATTACTAAACTGTACCAGAAAACTACCATGAACTTCAGGGAAGCCTGGACCCCATCCTATGTTTGCAAAAATCCACACATTCATTAGCATATCTACCAGGATAGCACAAATTATAGAGGCATAAAGCAATTTATAAAGTGATCTTTCATCTTAATCAGTTTGCTTTTAGCATCAAAGAGAGTCCATATCCTGCTGGCAATCTAAAATACCTCACCTTTCTGACTTACACTTCCAAAACCAAAGCAAATAATGAACAGTTAAAAATGGTAATAAAGTAAACCAAACAATAGCATCTAGGCATCACTTAACTAAATTTTAACAGTAGAAAAAAAGCAGCTATTTTGAAATGTAATAATAAGCAACTGCAAAGACACACAAAAATCCAAGATTAAATCAGTTCCTGTATCTTGATCTGTAGCCAAAGGAATGTTGTTATTTACAACATCTATATTGCTTCAAGGGGAGGCCAGCTGGCTTGAACACAGGCTTTCTAATCTAAAACATCTTTAGCAATTAGCAACATCATCTGTCAGCTCTAAGAGACCCTAAATTTTCTTTGTTTGAATATTTAGTAACATCCTTAGTGTCACTTCATTCACTGTAGCAGAATCACACCAGTTTACACCAGCAGAAGCCAGGCACTACACTTTTGGTAGTTTCATAAAAACAGAATAAAGAATAAGTTTAAAAATGAAAGTACAGACAAGGTGCCTATTAACAGTATAGAGCTTTCTTTCTGTAGTCTGCATAAAAAAACCCACTTGGAGAAAAGGAACGGTCTTGCTCTTTCTTTTAAAGGTACGCCTGTTTCTTGGTTTGCACCTCCTCCCGTAAACTCAAAAAGTATACCCACACATTGAGAGCAAACAAACTTCATAAGTTTTTGCTATTTATGTTGTGTTGCTTGTCCCCTTTTCTCTAGCCAGCGCTCATTAAGAGAGAACCATGGTGGTAGCCCACAGTTACCTAACTGCACTAAGGTAGCTAAATGCCAAGAAATTTAAATGCTATAAGAAGAGCTTCAACGTCATATTCCTTCACATAAAAATATCGGTAAGCTAGTAGCTTCTACTTCTATTTGAATCCCAATGAACAACAAGAACTTCTGACACGGGGTTTCTATTTTAGCGTTTTCATCCCTTACTTTTTCTTCTTACGACTTTAGCAAGTTCTCCGTTAAACGTCATATTATGTGTATGCGCAATCCTGCCTGGGGTCACATATTCATAAGCATGCACACAAACACAATACTAAGGCATAAAACAATGTTTAAATAGCGTCTACATATTCCTTACACAATATGCAGGATTAACATCTGTAATGTAAAATTGCCTGAAAAAATTCTTCAGAGGAGATTAGAGGATTTATGGCCCCTTCGGAAACCATCCACTGCCTACACCATTATATTAAAATTTTAAATGATCCTCAGAAATTTTTATATCTGATTAACTTATTTCTTAAAAATCAGACACAAGGGCCTGTTAAGTTGCCAGTCTCTCATCAGCTCTTTTGCTCACCCTACTCTTACTTTTTTTTTTTTTTCCTAATTGCTTTCACAAATCTACAGGAGTCCACAGAACTGGCGCATTTTCCTTTTTTAATATCAGGCACTGTTACTCAAGTCTCCACCTATAAACTGGATAAACTGAATCAGTCAAGATTTGATAGCAAAAAAATCAATAAAATGTGTTGTTAAAGCAGACTTCTTAAAACATGAGGTGCTCCCACTTAACTCTTCAAACACAATAATTTAGTAACAGGCTGATGCTCCCTCAGGAAAAACAAAACAAAACAAAAAAGTTAATTATTTTCCTCAACAGAAGCAAAACTGGTATTATTCTAACCTTACCAAACGCATTTCAGAAGGTCACGCTTCAAAATATTTCTTTCCATTCTGAGACTAGGATCAGCACAAGGCAAAACACTCCTGAAATACAATCACAGTGCAGACAAACCTCTCTGGATCTCAGCATGCTCCATGGAACGGCCCTCTGCCTCAGTTTCCTTATTTATAAAATAAATGAGACCATTTCACTTTCTCACGCAATTTGAAAAATTAATCAGCATTTATAAAGTTGCTGCTCTTTGCAACAGGAGTTTCTGGAGGTGTTACTAACTCCACAACACACGCTATCACTAACAGCTACAGCTGTGTCTAAGAATTACAAGTCCCTGCTCTGTTTTAGGTGTTGGACACTAATAGTTGAAGGAGTAACACAGAAATTCAGATCTGGCAAGTAAAACGCCTTTCAGTTCCAATTTCATAAAGCCATACTATAATGATATAGGTCTGGCTCTTTTTTAATAGATCTTCTATTCAGGTAAAAAATGACTTTATGTTCCCTGAAAGAATCTGGTTTCTTGCAAAGTTCAAAACTCATTATCACCTTCAACAAAGACATTTAAATGCTGACTTTGTTCGCTTTCTTGTAGAACAGCGGTCTACTATTACTGAAGCTGTAGAAAAAAATATATAGTAATCTTTAGAGCGAAAAAAGCACATTTTTGTGCACTCCTTGTGCTTTACCTGTTGAATTATTTTCCTATTAGTCCAACTCCTATCAAAAAAAGGCTTTACCAGTAAGGAGCTCATGGAACAAAGCAAAAAATACAACTAACAGAGACACTGGTCTCCCCAGCTACATGTTGGAGAACACCAGCGGGTGAGATTAGGCCACAGCTGTGCACTGAAAATTGAGTTTTCCTATCTGTTTTATACAAGAGGTAGAGACTGCCTAAGAAATGGCACTGCTTCTCATGTGATTCAGAACACCATTACATACGGGAAAGATGAACCTCACCAATTCCATTAAAGAACAGTGATGAAATAGTTCTTATGCACCATGGTTTTATTAATTTCTTGACTCCTATATTGTTTAGAGGCTTCTCATTATTCATATAATCTGTATGCAGCCATCATCTTCAATAAAGCAATTTTGCCAGTGGCTTGTGGTGGCACTATTAATGATTAACATATTTAAAAGAGTGTTAGCAATAGATGATAACTGGTTTACAAGCAAGTAAAACGCAAAATGTGTTTATGGAACCAGGCCTTTTTAACTTCAGCTCAGCACACGGCTGCTTAGGGAAAGGCAGCGAAACAGTCTGTAGATTTTTTTTTTTTTTCCACCAAAACAGTTATATAGGTTCTCACTTTTGAGCAATTCCTGGTTCACGTACTTCCTTCACAGTGCAGTTTTGTGGAGACAAGCAAAATTTGGCTTTAGATGGTTTGTGTCTGCTCATGTAGTTTGGGAGATCAATAAAACTGTACCGTGAACTAGACCCCATCCTAATGCAAAAACACACCTTAGCGTAAGGAAAACAAATTTCCTTTTTCAGTCTGAGCTATAATTATACAAGCCAAAATATAAAATAATAATGGGGGCTGAAGGAACTATATACCACGCTACACACACACAAATCATATACAAAGGCCTGCCTGGACTAAAAGAGAAACAGGGACTCTGCAGAAACGGATGTTCCTGAAAACTGAAGTACAACTAAGATGAGGTCTCTGAGAAGCTAAAAAAAAAGTGGTTTATACTAAGCTGGGCTGACACTCTTGAGCTAATTAAACATGGTCAATATTTAATGTAACGTTTAAGTAATCAGTGACATAGGGCACTACTTACTTACCATGTAAATGCTATTCTATTATTTAGGATAAAACTCAATACATCTCAAATCGCAGCCTGAAAAAATCTGCTAATATACAAATAGGAAGAAAAGGAGCACATCTGTAATTTCTTAGCGCATGCGAGCGGCATAAAGACAAACCACTACTCGTTCACAGATGCAGCTGCGATTCAAACCAATGTTATTTTCAAAACTGCTGTTGGTGAAGCCACAGTTGACATCAGATTTCTTATTATAAATAATAACTATATTTACACTGTGTGCCTGGGGAATACCTAGAACATGCAGGTCCCCACCGCTTGGAACTTAAGCACTATGGCTTTAATCCTGTTAAGCACCAACCAAAACTATGCAAAAGGGAAACATACTGCTGATAACACAAGTGGTTGCCGGTCACACAACCCACTCCCAGCAGAATATCAGAAATGCCAGCTTCAAGCACTTATCAAATACTGTGCAAAATCCCTTGCAAGTCAATCAAATAAACCTCGAACCCTTAAAAAAAAAAAAAAACACAAAAATCACCTTTTTGTCCTCTGTTATATTTTTATAGTTTACACATGGAATAAAAATATGAATTCAACTTGGTTTCTAAATCTGAATTTTCCTTCCTTGAATAGCCACTTGCAATACTAATTTATCAAAACAGCTTTAGCTTTTCCTATAGTCAAGGTCAAATTACACCAGTTCTGCGCAGTTCCAGATATTCCACTTAAGTGGTTACTAAAAGATTAAAATTGTTGCATTTGATTTTAACATATAATTTGAGCTGAACTATTTTATTTGCTAGTTAAACAGCATTTTGCCCCACTCCAGAGACTAAATTCACCACAGAGCAGAGCAATCTTACCACTTCATAAATATCTTGTTAACAGCTAAACTATGACCTAGGTAAGACACTTCATCACAAAACAGAACATTAAATCAACCAACCTCATTTTTGTTAAAGCAGCAAAACAAACTGTAGCTCTTTCAGAAAGGAGAGGAACCCTGATGGTGGGGAGAATGATAACTACTAGTACAAATGAAAGTATTGGCTTCTTTCTCTCGGGACCAAGAGGGATTTATTCCAAATTATGGTTTTAATTTAAAGACATTTGGTGGTCGCAAGTCCCTTCTGGACATTCATCCAAATCCCTAAACCACCACACGTTTTAGAAAAACTTGGCAGTCTCTGCAGAGAAAAGCCTAGGTCTGACCTAATGGACTCAGAATTACCAGAGAGAGTTGCCTCACCAGTTCAAGGAGGAAAAACACTAGGATAACAGTATAGAGAAAAGACAGACAGCCCTCACAAAGAGGTTATATATATCAGACACTGTGGAATGATAAAGGAGGTCATGATTTTCAGTATTTCATAATTATAGTTTTAACTTGAAGAAAAAAAAGAACGCGTCTCTCTCAAAGAAACCCATCCACTATTGTTACTACTCGTAGCTTTCAAAGTGGCAGAGCCTGCAGATGGTAAAACTGGTAACAGAATACAACTTCCTTCATGTCTCTGTCAACGCTGAATATTTCAAACTGGGCATAGCATTCATATATTTGAAATGTCCACCTATCACAGTAGCCATTAACTAAGAATAAGACACAAACTCACCTCCCTTCTCATCCTTAAGTAGGACCTGCTCTACAGCTCACGTGGTGAAAGACACAGCCATTGCTTAGAGCTGCAGCTGAACAGAGAAGTAATCCAAATGTAAGGATTTTTCCAAATACAGCTTAGTACTGTGTTATGGTACCTGCACCACAGGTAATGTGGGCAGAAGGGGTCGTAGAAGTTTCTAACTCTCTCAAGTCCACGCACACCAGCTAGTTAGCCTCCCCAATGCTTCCATCCCACTTCCTCACCGCCCTAATCCCAGTTCCTCACCCCACAGGCCTCTGCCATCCTCACAAACTGGCTCAGTCCCTCTCCTGACTCACTCTCCCGCCCAAATCCTCTGCTCAGCCGTGCTCACACTCCCCCACCTACTCCCACCTCGTAACTGCTGTGCTCCCCGTTTCACCTTTCCTGGTCTTATGCCTGGCATCCTATGCAAAAAAAGTGCAAATGCTTGATACCAGTGGAGTTGCTGGGGCATCATCAGTTAACAAGCAGCCGCCAACTGGCACTAAGGGCTCGGTTAGTCACAGAAAAGCATCAGCTTGGAGGTATTCACCCTGCTTGCTGTTCAGGTGACTTTGTAAAAAAAAAAAAAAAAAAAAAAAAAAAAAAAAAAAGTCACCTGAACAGCAAACAGCCAGAAGCAGCCACGGTGGATCACTCTTGAGGCGCTTCACCATTGATGGCAAGATATTTGCGAGCTCCCATGATCTGAAGTGCTAGGTCATAGGCAAAGGATTAGTCAAAAACAAAACAAAACAAAACTGTTAGGATAAAATATGCTGTAAGGGGGGGGGGGAGGAAGTACAGAAACAGGGAAGTAAAATGAAGGAAGGGGACAAGATGATGGGAGTTACAGGAACAGACAAAGACAAGTCCTGTAAATAGAGTGAGAAATGTATCGATCTACTCATGCCTTATTTTGATATATCCAAGTCCATAACTTATTTCAAATGAATACTAATACTTAACTTTGAGATTATACCATATGCTCCAATAGGCACAGTAGTTTTAATTAACTGCATGGTCTTGCAACATGCAACTACTCACACACTAAGGATTTTTAAACAGCAAGGAAAAGCAGGAGAACATTAACCAGTATAAGATTAAAGGATAGCATTTTAATCCATTAAAATGGTGCAGGCATGATTTTAAGAGAGAAAGAGTTTGAAAAAAGTTTTCTATGAACTTTGCCTGAACTCAGGGAAAAAAAAAATAAAAAAATCAACCGAATCTTTAGAAATAGCCATGCCTGAACTCTGCCTTTCAAATTGATGAATTTCCTTCTCTGGTACAATTATGACAACATACCATACTAAGTTAAAGAAAGGCAAGTTATTTAAGCAGAAATGACTGAAGCAGAGACTTAGACATGTCACACAAGTTTCTGCTAGAGGAAGTTTACCTCCCAAGGTCTGTAATATGACAGCACCTATCCTGCACTGAATGATAGCAGGAAGCTGAGCCACCTAAGGGAAATGGTAGTGGTATTTAGTTTGAGGTGAAACTGTCCCACATGATATTCTCATAGGCAAAATATGAAAACATGATGTAGTGGTAAGTGCAAACTCATTAGAAAACTATACTCAGAATAGCTATCAATGATTAACTGATAACAGTGGAGTTTCACAAGTTTCGGTGCTACTGATATCTTGTTTATTGAACTCTGCAGACAACATTGAGGTGTCATGTGCTGCTAATACACTGATCTTGGCAAATGAGAGAAAACATCAGTAAAAATGGTTGGGGGGGGATAAAAAAGTGCAACTCAGTAAAGATAAGCACAGGGTTCTGTGCTTAAACAATTACATCAATACAGAATGAGGGCTAACAGGCTTGGCAACAGTTCTGCATAAAAGGTCTGGAGTAGATCATAAGCTGAGCAATGCCATACTGTTACAAAAGAGGCAGACATCACTTTGGGAAAATAAAAATATCATCTGTTAAATATAGGAAATAATCCTTTTCCTTTACTCAGTTCTGTGCAGGCTGAGCTGGAATATGCCAGTATCAGTTAGCACACTTCAAGAAGGATGTTTTGGAGCGAGTCTAGAGGAGAAGAGTGAGCATGAGCAGGGATTCAGAAAGGCTGAGAGAACAGGGTTTTTTCTCCCTAAGGAGCAGTATCTACAAGGAAACAATATAAAATTGTTGAAAATGGTTTGTTTCAAAGTTTCAGAAGATGTTTCAAAAGTTGAAAAAATCCTAAAGGACAGCTACAAAGCATAGAGGAATAAACTGTAACAGTAAGTAATGAATTCATATTACAACCAAGGATAATTAAGCCCTTGAACATTTGCCTATGGAAGTCGCTGAAACTCTGTTCTTGACACTGGTTGAGAACAGGTGATGCTCCACAGAGGTGATCCTGCCTTGAGGAACGGATAATCTGACCTCTCAAGGTCCCTTCAAACTCTTCCTTCCTAATGATACTGTGATTACAAAAAATCTTGAGCTTTCTAGCAAATAAAACGGATGCAAAAGCACTTGCTGAATTTCTAGAGAGCCTAGCAGCACCGTATCGCAATTTGATTTTCTCAGTTCATTTCTAGAAACGTTAAATCATATGTCAATGACCAACACAAACAAAGATGACGTTTCAAGTATTTCACTGATCACTAAATGCTTGTCTGCAGGAAGAAGTTACTACATCTAGCTTACTCTGTGGTTTCACACTGAACTTGTACATGCTAATAACTACCTCAGCGAACACAGTAAGCGCTCAGTAAATGTTAAGTAGCTTTTTCCACTTTTCACAATTTTGAAAATGCACTGTAAATTTACACCTTTGCTTTTTTACTTGCCTGAGTAAACACATCCATCCCCAAGTTCTAGAATCACAACTGTTTCTAGCTCTACATGCTTTGGATTGAAAAATAGGCTAATTTCTGAAATCTGTTTTTCCTCTCTCTACATGCTCTTCTTATCTTCAGCTGGCGTGATCCTATTCAAAGCATCTTCTGTATGACGAACAATTGCCTTCGTTGAATATATTTTTAAATAATACATTGACAAAAGTATGCATATTTTTGTGAAGAGGAACATTATGCAAACATTTTCTAGACACAAAATCTGCAAGTAACATTTCTTTTCCTTGGCATTTTGAAAACCACAATAGGTAGACAATGGACTTTGTTACAGATTTTCTATTACATGTGAGGGAACAGATCTGAATCTTATTTCTACACTGACACAGACAAAACAAAATAAATGTGAGATCAGCTTTAATGAGACAGGTTGGATAACTATCTACAAGTTGAGATATTACCACCCAAATCCACTGAGTCTGCAAAACCAAGCATAAGGAACAGACTCACCTTCTCAAGATTTTTATTAACTGCTGCTCCTGGTTTGGCTGGAAATACTTTAAAAAAAAAAAAATCAACTTGTTGCCTTAAATTGCTTCCAGGCAGTGCTAGGAAGCAGTTATTTTTAAAATTAAAACAACAGCAGATATAGTCTCCTTATGTAGGTTTGGTTCAAATCCTGTCCAAGCTTGTAATTTTATCTATATAATATCACTTTCCCCTTTGTAAGGGATTCTGGTCTATCATGAAAGGAGTCATCATTAACCACCAATATAACTACAGAATATTTGTATATAGTTCTTAATGTTTAAGGTCACCCTTCAGCTATTGGGTTCCAAGGGTACAGCAACTGATCTTTATTTCCCGTTCCCCAGTAAAGAAAATCCTTATATGAATGTAATTCTCTGGTTTGGCAGAGACTCCTCCCCCTTTTTTCTTTTCAACTTCATGAAAAAAGTTTCAAGTGCCCTCCAAAGAAGTATGATTTTTCATCAGAAACTCATAAGACTTAAAAGAGTAATTATGGCTTGATACTACAAAATCCTTGTTATTTTGAACTCAGTATATCCAAATAGTTGCATTCAAATAACAAACTGAGCGCTGTAGTGGGCTTTCATAGTTAAAGCTTTGATATGTTTCTCAAAACTGTATTTCACACCAACTTCACATGTGCTTACTGTATTAAAAACCTCTTATTATATTAATGCAGTTGTAATCGTTCTTACCAAGTACAATGCAATACAAAACTCATAGGAATCCTAAAACTGAGCTTAAGTAATGACTGCTGGCGATTCCACTGCTAGAACACAAAAAGAAATAAAAAAAGGGTATTTGGGGCAAGAATAACTAACTGGCAATTAATTAACTATTTGTTTGTAGATTAGGCTTTTGAGGCAGGTGAGGTTTTTCTTATTTGAATGACACGAGTAAGACTCAGCTCTGCAGAGTCTGAATGCGAGATAGCCACCAGTTATGAGAATATTTTGGAAAATGTTTCAAAATTTCTAGCCCATACAATTATGTAAATATTTCTGCATATCATATTTTCTATCTCTGTGAGTACAATCCCATGGCAATTTAAGCTGTGCTAAGCCAGGGCTACCCTGTTCTCCCTCTCCCAGCCCTCTAGCCATTCAGTCCCACCTCCTCCCTGTGCCAGTATTCACACTCCTAGCGCCTGGGAGGTAAGCCAACTCAGGCAGCCTCGCCAGGAACAGATTAGATTTTGTAGGGTTAGTTTTCGGCCATTTGGCTCTCTGATATCCAGTCTGGGTAACTTCACATTACGTGACAATCACTTCAGGGCAGACGCACCTCAAGGTAATCGTTCATAAAGGAAAACGCCTCCCTAACATATTAGCAAAGAGTACAAACCAATGTGCATTTAAAATCAGAACACCCATGACCATTGCCATGTAAAATAAAACAGGATACTACATTATATTTGGATCGGATATCTAAAATCTATTGGCACAATCTTCATTTTCCTTGTCACCCTTTTTTTTTTTTTAAAGAACAGATAAAGATTAATATATAGAGAAACATCAATGCTGTATTACTAGGTTTAATATTGTTGTTGTGTTTTTCTTTTTTTCTGCAGTCAATATAACTCTGCTATGTCACCTTTCTAAACTAGACATTTCTTTGGACTTTTTACTTTGTGTCAACCACAACAAAACCATTTGTTAATTTATTTCCCACTACATAGACTCCCTCATTTTACACACTACGAAACCTCAGCGCTTGCTTTAAACTGTGTAACTTCCTTCTGAAACTTTACTACCATCAAATATGCAGAAAATTTCATATATCTTCAGGACCTCTAAGCTTTCAAACAGTTTTTATTAGATTAGTTCAAATGAGAGATTCACAAAACCTATTTTAAAATAATTCAGCTGTTACAGGCTGCCAAGAAGCACCACTAATAATTTTTTTTTCTTTTTCTGATATTTTTCTATTCAGCAATGCTTTTGACACGCTTGTAAGAGTAATTTCTTAGGCAAATCCAGACAAATCTGTTGAATGTTCCCAGACTTGTCCTTCTTGACTTTTTAAATTCAGAATGTCTTATTATTCTAGCATTAGACCTTTGTTTGCTCTCCTTTCAAAAGGACAGATCAGAGAGGTTCAAGAGCACCTTCATCTGCCTGAAGACGGAGCTGCTGCGATTCAGCCCCCCTCCTGTACCTCACTGCGCATCCCAGCTCCCTGCCTTGTGCCAGCACTGGTGGCCCCAGAGACAACCAGTTTTAATGTAGTTCTCTTACATGGACTTACTGTACTAGTCACAGTTTGTTATTTCCTTATATACCTGTGCCATACTAGAAATCCAGTCATTGACCAGGGTTCTTCCGTCCTCCACGGGGTATAAAGCAGCCTGCCATTTGAGACAAATCTAAGACAGAGCACACAAAGAAACGGACGATACCAGCCAGCACGACAAGACGCAATTAACCTAACCATTACATGAGGATTTCTAAAGACATGACAGAAAGGAAGGATAATGAGTAGTTTTTCTGATATTTATGGGAAGATCCTATGAAGCATGAAGGCAAATAGGAAGGAAAGTGCGTAGCAGAGACGGACACTGTGAGCTAAGTGGAGATTCATTAATTCTGCTTTTGGAAGATGCTAGTATTACCATCCTTTTCCCATCCATTCATCAAAACCCACTAGGTGGGCTAGTGAAATAGGTGACCTCTCTGCTAAATCCCAGCTTAGCAACCAGGACTGCGGAGGTTACAGCCTCCTCTGGCCTATCAGCAAAGCTGCTCGTGAGAGATCTCTGATCCATCTAACTCAAAATCAAACAGGTTAGCTTAGACAGACTGAACCGCAGGACTTATGCTAATTTGGCCTGAAACAGATGGCTGAATATCCACCCTCTGATCTGACAGCAGACCTGGAAGGTGGCAGGGGGGAAATGATGAAGAGCTGGGGATGGGGAAGGAGATAACCTCTTTTACCAGTGCAGGTGGATATGGAAGATGTCCGTCCACAAGTAACAAAAAATTACAACATCTACAGCTTGTTAAGGGCCTTAAAAGTGAAAGATTAATGCCTTACAAATAAAAAAATATATATATACACAAAGCAGTAACACTAAGATCTTCCTGTCAAAGATAGCTGAAATGCCTGAGCTGTGTTCTGAGTTAAGCTGCTCCTAAAATTCTTCTGTGCAGGTCATCACTGCCCCTGAACCTTGGTCTTCAGAAAAATCCTTGATGTCCACTGTGCACCCAAACTAGAAGTATGAGATCTGCCTATTCTGTGGCAGACAGCAGAGAAAGAAAGCTCTTCCACCACGCAAGAGTCCACCAGTCTCACTACAGTTTGCATTAGGGTATAGCTCCATGATTCCTCTTTCAGACTTACATACAGTGAATTTGGTTTGGTGGACCGTTCATATGATTTAGAAGAACAGAGTGTTTCTATGTCTGACACGTGAAAACCAAAGTCTTAATATTCTTTACAACCATAGGCTTTGTACTTTGTTTTTCTTAAGAAACATTGATAAAATTCTTCCTGTCTTTCTCTGTAAGTTATTTGTCCTCTATCTACCCTACAACTGAATATTTGACTGTATTATTTCTCTGATAAGGAATTATTCCTTTGATAGTTTAATTTATGATTCAAATGGGCAGCTGTGTATGTCATGCCAAAAAGTAAGCCTTCACAATTTTTTGCAGAACTCTAATGGAATTTATCTTCTCTTCATACAAGTCAAGTCCCTCTAGTTATGTTCACAATACTGCTGAAAGGTAACCTTAAAGCATTATACTAGCAAAAGCTAGAAGAATCTGTTATAGAAGCCACTTCATCTTGAAGTAATACTTACCAGAGGAACTCTTAAATGAACGGCCTGGAGCAGTGCTGATGAGGACAAGAAGCAATAACCTGGAGTTACGGAATAAAATGTTTATCCTACAGATATTAAAGGAAGTGTTCAAACAGAGCAATTAGACAGAAATTAAGTTCAGAGGAGGTGGCATAGATATGCCAGTATACACACAGGGATTTTTCTTACAAGAGAGAATGCTGAATGTTTTTTTGTTGTTGCTATTTAAATAGTTGCAGTACCTGAAGGGGAAGTAGCAAATCTAAAAGGTATTTATGTGCATCGCTCCTGTTTGAAATTGGTGGGAGACTTCAGCGACAAAATACTTATGGGGACCAGATACAAATTCCTGACTGTATTACTCACATGCTTAAAACCACACTCCGGGCAAACTGAGGTCTGAACAGTAGCCCATTGGCTTGCTTTGCTTTGCTGTTCCTGCAAGCAGTACCATCAGAAAATAATCTCACGATGCTACAGCAAAATCAACATAGTGAGACAGAAAAGGTGCTATCTGTTTCCATCCTGCTAATTCTGCTTTTACCTCTCCCAATGTAGTCTTCCACTCCCACGCAATCCTTTTTCCTTACTGTTAGTTTTCAGTGGATTCAGCTTGCTGATTTAACTGCCTGAACAGTGGCGGAAGCATTAAGGATGGCACAAAGAAAGGGGGTGAGAACACGCTTGCCTGGCCAGGGAAAGGAAGAGGGTGGAAGTCGTTCTTTCCATGGCAGCACAGAGGTTCAGGTGCCCATGAAACTGCACCCTAACAATCACAATGCCAGGAGATGTCAGCCCTGCTCTGTTCGGCGCTCAGAGGGAAGAGGCACATAACGCCACACTCATGCTTCACATACCTTTTACTGAATCACGAATAGCGTGGCATCCTTCATCTTTGATCAACTGTTACAGACCACAGTTTTTCACCGTCGCACACAGGTATGCATTGTGACGGTTTATACAGCAAAAGCAGAAAGCCTTGGTGTATGCGAAGACCAATTCAATCTGCAGCTAGCGGTAGAGCTCCTTTGTTTCAGGAAGCTGTGCACGCTATTGACGTGCTGTGTGTATGTCACAGCTCGTGTAGATCTATACGAGCCAACTTCAAACCTGCAGCTATTTGTGGTTTCAAAAAAGAACAACAATCAACATCGCTAGGAAATGAAAGTGGAAATCTTTCCCCAAACTATTTGAGGAGGACAAACAGATGCAGAGAAAAAAGGTTGCTTGTGCATGAGGTCTGCAGAGAACATCAGAAAAACTATCTTGCAAGATGTTTGCAAATGAATATTGGTGCATGGCAAAAGCTTGAGAAAAAGCAAATGTAAAAGATGGTACAGGATACTTCATTTCCAACTATTTGCACGTTCAGACAAAATCAAGAGGAAAGACAATCATTTAAGTTAAATTGTTTTTTGTCCCAAAAGGTTCCTGGTGATGCCGCAGAAGCTTGCCGTATAAGTAACAATAATAACAATTAAAAAAAAAAACAGGATTAACAAACAATGCATCTTCTTTCAGTGCACCAAAATCCTGCCATTCCTTTTCTTTGTAGCTTTAACTACTTTGTAATCACTGGATTAGAAGACTTGAGAACCTGCATACTTTCCAGACATGCTGAGCCTAATGACAACTTCCTTTACAAAGCTACAGCCTCACAATGAATGACTTAAATGGCAAACCATCCTTTGCACAGAAGACATAGTGACAGATACTATAAATTAGGTGAAATACTGTTAAGTAGCATCTCTCCCCTCTGAGTAACAGCACAAGACAACACAGAACTTCCACAGGAATATTTATGTATAAAAACCAAAGGAACTTTCTTGACTTAATGTTTTTACTTTGCCTGCAATGTGCAAAATAATAAAAAGAGGCTCTGAAAATTACATCCTCTCTTAGCCAACAGAATGATTAAAAGCTTCATATGCTGACTGCTTTTAGCTAGCACTTTTTACTGCACACAAAATTTGAATGAAGGCTTTGAAGATAAACTGTGAAGAGGATGCTACACGTCTTTATATATAGAAGATTCACACAGTTACCAAAAAAAGTCAGTATTTAATATCATTCTTTCCTTTTCAATTCCATTCTCATAGGCTAGTGGGGCTAAGACTATCAGTTTTCTGATAACGGTCAAATATATTTCCATGCAAACAACAGCTCTGAAAGCTATTAACACCTTAGACAAAGTGCAGTGAGTTTAGAAAAAGATCAGCTTTCTCGCAAACAACTGGAAGCTCACTGAATAGGATTAACCTGCCAGGTCTGTCAACTGGTCCTTTTCTCCCTGCATCCTGCATTTCTATACTATTTATAGCAGAAAAGGGATTACAGAGAAAACAGCAATTCCATTACAAATACTTAACATAATCAAGACACTCAAGGAGGGAAAAAAAGACATTCAGTGGCAACTCTTGACCCAAGGATAAACTTCACCATTTAGCTACTTGACAATTTAATTATTGCAAGAAAAGGCTTGATTCAAGTTTGACCTTAAAAAAAAAAGGCCGTGTAGTCAATGGCATTTATTAAAAGCTGTATTAAGATTTCTCATATTCAAAGCTGTATGGGCTTTTACCAGGTGACCTGAATACAATTTCCAGAGCTGAATCACATTTACGAAAGTCAGCAGAGGGCTATAGCTAAATGCAATGCAACTTTAAAGATTCAAGCGTCTTACTACTTTTTGTTGTAAGGTGTTTAAGGTGATTCAGGAGCATTCTGTACTTCACTCAATTCTCCACTTACACTGTACTCTAAGAAATTATTTTTTTCTTCTTAACACTTAGATGTTAACACACCACAGGGTTTGCAAAATCATAACACAGGGTTACCATTAGGTTTTCACTCCCACAGACTGTTGACAGAAATCTTAGAAAAAAATGTTCTGCGTGCTTTGCAAGTCATGTGAGTATTAACTTTAGGTTGACTAAAACGTCGCTCCCTATTTAACGGTAAGGGGGGTGAAGCGAGTTAGGTAAATCTAAATGTGTAGTCTGTAAACGTGGTAAATTGCGCACCACTAGTTTCTACAAACCACCATCCTAATTTTTGTTGCATTAGAACCTCCCGAAAAATTGTATTTTAAAGTGGTCGCTGAAAAGACGCAAATGACCTTTTCAAAAATAAACGCTGAAATAAAACGTAGATGAGCAAATACTCTGTTTAGCATTAAGCAAATCTAATTTAAGAGAAGACTACTGCTTAACAATAGAACGATACAAGTATTTATTACTGTGATTATGAGCTCCAATCACTCTGCTCCACGTTATATGAAGAGAGAAAAAGTCTTTAAAGTTCATGCGTAGGGAAAAGTACCGCGAATCGACACTTTTCACAGGTGCTTGAGACGATCAGCACAAACCCACCCGCAGGAGAGCACCGTGGGGGGGGGGGGGGAAATAATAATCCCAAGTCCTCTTTTAAGGGCAGTGTGCGATGTTATACTTCTTTCAGGAAGGTTCAGGCACTTGAAGCACATTTGGCATCTCTCCCGCAGATAGCTACAGCCGGAGGAAACAGGAAAGGGCATCGGCAAGGCAAGGGGAGCAGGAGGAGGGCAGAGGTGCGGGCCTGCTCGCACGGCCTCGGCGCTGCGCGGGTCCCCGCCGCCCCGCAGGACGCGGCGCTGCCAGCGGCGGCGCCTCCCGCCTTTGCCCGGCCACCAGGCACCGCCGCCTCAGCGGCAAACGCTGGGCGCTACCCCTCGCCGCCCCCCCCCCCGCCCCGGATCCCCTGCGGGGAGCCCCCCCCTCCTCCTCTTCCTCCCCGGGGGGGCAGGCACTTGGGAGGGCAGAAAGGAGCTGGAAATGGCAGACGCCTAAACTTCTGTGTATGCATGGGCGGCCGGGGGGGGCCAAGCGCCTGCGGGGCGGACGGGTCTCACCGTTGCTAGCGAACTGCTCTGGGTGGGAAACGATCCCCGGGGGAAAAAAGGGGTGAAGGAGGCTCGGTTCCCGATCTGAGGAAAACCTTGCAAGAGCAGAAACCCCTTGGCAATCCCGCACACCGTCCCGCTGAGTCCTGACAACACATCCAGCTGCTCGGGGAAAAGGGAAGAAAAGCGGGGACGGGATCTCACTTTACAGCCCGTCAGGTTGGCGGCGGCCGCGGGAGGAGCCGCGGGCTTTGCCCGCCGTCCCCGTCCCGTCCCCCTCCCGCCCCGGCCGAGGAGCCCCCGCGGCCGGGACCCCGCGGCAGGGCACGCCGTGCAATTTGTTAGCGGGGCCCCCTTCAAAGGGAGCCATAAAGGCCCTAGGAAAATAAACGCCACGGGAACTGCCCCCAAATCCGCGAGGTGTAACACGCTCTCGGCCTGCCCTCCCCCCGGAAAGAAAAAAAAAACAAACCAAAACAACAACAACAAACAAAAAAAAAACCCCAACCCCTCTGAGGTTTCTGCTGACTCTCTCTCTTCACTGTAGTGCAACAAATGGCAAGACCCAGGACCCCGGAGCTGAATAACAGGAAATATAGGCATCTGTCACCTCCCGGGGAGAGGTAAATGGATTAGCGAGAGCAACAAAGGGAAGAAAAGCCCTTTCAAACGTGCAATTGATTAACAAGTCCCCTCTAATCTGCAGCATCACTGTTTTTCCTTAAAGACATCATCGGTCTCCTCCTGCACTTCGGCACAATTAAGTTAAAGGCAGGAAAGACGAGGGAGAACTGCCCGCTCGCCCGCCGGGCTCTGGCACTGCCCGGCAGAGGAGGGGCAGGGGAAGGGTCACAAACCTGGCTGGAAGTGGTGCCTCCTGTCATTCCTCCTTCAGGCCCTGGGCAAAGCGCCCCGGGAAGGAGCCTGTGAGCAAAGTTTTATCTGCTGCAAAGGAGGAGAGGGCAATTTTCCAGAGAATGATTTCACGACAGATCAAAGAGCTGAACCCGGCAGCTCCTACCTCCCCAGCGCATTTCACATCCCAGGAAAAATGAAAAAGTGAAACCTCTCCCTTTCTGCCCTGAAAACACCACATAGCTTAAACGTGCGTGGAGAGAGAAGGAGGGGAAAAGGAAAAAAAAAGTTTATGCGGCTTTTTTCGCAGGAACTGTAACTCTTACAGCATCGCGGCTCTCCAACCGCGCCCGCTCCCCGAGGTCCCTCTAAATCACGGCGCGGGACCCGGGGATGCCGAGCAAGACTGAGCACTGTTCAGCCGCCGCTGCCACGGCGCAAGGTCAGATGTTAATAAGGGCAGTTTATTTAGCCCTAAAAGCCATCGCGGACCTCCCTGAGCCGAGCCCTGGCGTTTCCCCAGCGCGAAGGCTGCCCTCCTCTGCCCCTGGGGGTCGGCCAGGTACCCGCGGGACGTGGGACCCTCCGAAGCACAAAAGCACACAAGCAAGAGACTCGGGGCTGAGCCTCCATCAAGCAAGCACCGTGGCTGCCCCCTCGCCCACTCAACTTTAATCCTCCCCCCCCTCCTCGTTCCCGCTGGGATTCTGGCAACACTCAACAGCCCAAATAATAACACGTTATTATAAGCACTCCGAGGGGAGGGCTGGAGGGCGGGCGGAGGGAAGGAGGGAGGCTCCACACTCAGTACTATCCACCCTGGGCAACAACAAAACCCCGAACTTTCCTTTGTTTTCTCCTCCTTTCCCTTTCCACCCCCCCCCCCCGCTCCCACCCCCACGCCGATCGCCACCAACCAGCCTCGGCGGGCAGAGGCGGCCGAGGAGAGGCACAGCAGAGCCGGCGATGCACTTGGGGCAGGAGTTTTAGCGAGCCCTCCTCAGCGCAGCCACCGCTGCCCTCGCCCCTGCCAACCCCCGCCCCCCTCGTAAAATGCAACATCAGGTTTCGATTTTGCAAAGGAGAACAAAAAAAAAAAAGGGGGGGGGAAAGGGGGAAAAAAAAAAAAAAAAGACATCAACTAGCAAGTGGGGATGCCGGAGGCTCCGCCAGCCCCGAAGGGATAGGCACGACTCTGGAAACAAGCGCAGCTTTCCCCGCCTCCTCTCTCCCCGCACACCCCTTTCCGAAAAGCAGCAGCAGCAGCAGCATCCTCCGGCCGCAGATGCCGCGTCCCGCCCCGCGCAGCCCGGTGGCGGCGGCGCTCCTTACCTGCGGCGCGGCAGCGCAGGAGCGAGGCGGCCGCCAGCAGGGCCAGGAGGCGGCCCGCCGCCCCCCGCCGCCCCGCCGGCCCCGCCGCCGCGGAGACCATGCTGCCGGGCGGGGGCTGCGCGGCAGGGAGCGCCGCCGCCGCGGGGCGGTCGGTGCCTGTCTGGCGGAGGGTGCGCGGGCGGCCAGCGGGGTGCCGGCCCGGCGGCGGCGGCTCGGCGCTTCGGCAAACTTCGCCCGGGCGGCGGCGGCGGCGGCGGCTGGCGGTGGCCCCGGCCCCGCCGGGCGGGGAGGTGCGGCGTGTGCAGCCGGCCCTGGCACCGCCGGCCCTGCGCTCCCGCTAGCGGACTGTCCCGACTGGGGGCGGAGGGAGCGGCCCTCCTTTCCCCTCCTCCTCCTCCTCCCCCAGCATCCCAACGTCACTGGGGACAAATCCGACACAGGGGAGGGGAGAGGCGCGGACGGCCCCTGCGCTCCGGCACCCTCTGCCGGGGGGCCGGGCCGGGGCAGCCCCCCCCGCCCTCCTCTGCCCCGCACGGAGGGCAGAGGGGCTGCAGGTCGGAGCCGCGGTGGTCCCCCCGCGAAGGAGCGAGCCTTGCCTCCGAAAGCTGCGGGAGCCTTCCAGCTTCCTCAGAAAACGATCCCAAAAAAAACTCCCGGGGGGGGGGGCGGGGGGAAACCAAAAAACCGGCCGACCCCTCCTCTTGCTGCCTCGCCTCCTTCCTCTTCGCCGCAAAACTGACGCCTCTTGCACCCGCACCGCAGCCAGCGATCGAAACCCCTTTCTCTTGCCCCCGAAACGCCCCGACGCCTTAGCACTGCAGCACCTACTCCAAGAGGCAAGTACGGCCCCGCTGGCATCCTCTCCTGAGCCCCCTGCTGCTGCCTTTTTTTTTTTTAATTACAATCAAATATCAAAAATAAATTTTCCTTTCTATCCTTACGGGGTAGGAAATGGTTCTGTTACCCTAAATTTCTCATGTGAGAGAAGGACATTCTGAGCACAGCGTAAATAGGCTTTCCGAAATCCTTTTCAGTTCACATTTTTGCAGTTTGAAGAAATCAGTCCACTAGGATAATGCAGAACCACGAGCAGCCATCTGTTAGCTACCGCTAACAGACTCTCCAAACTCTCCAAAAACATCTCTCTGCCATATTAGTGACACCTGAATATTTTTTGTATTTAAATGTAAATGTATTTATACTGCAAAATGCAGTCAGAGGCTTTCTATATAAACACAATGTTCCTAACTGCTTAGGTTTTATTTCTAAGGATTTGATGCTGAGTGGTGCTGAATACATACAAGTTGTTCCCTAAATCAATCTCTAAATTTACTTTTCTTGCAATAAGATTTGTTTTGAATGAAATTTCCTCCTTACCTCAAAGAAAGGGAAACAGTGCAGCTCTTTGCGCTCCTGCATCCAGTTTCTTGCCTCTCAGGTCTCCAGTTCCATACTGAAAACTCTTCTGGCACCTACAGATGACAAAGGGGGGCCCTGATCCCTCTTCGGTAGAAGCGTAGGACTATCTGACTGAATCCAGTCCCTTGCTATCACAGCAACACATTTTATAATCCCTTTCATAAACACACGAAACTTAATTTAGGAGTAGTGAGGATCTTTTTTTAAGCTCCACTCTTGATTAAAAGGCTACTCCGGACCTTGCATCTTTGACAGTTAGGAGCCTATGCCTAGTTTCCAGCCTAAATTTATTCATGACCAGTATATGTCCCTTATCTCTTGTGCCACTATTATCTTCTTGCATAAGCAGCTTCCCAATTACCCTCTCTATTGCATAAAGTGACTAGAGTAGCTCTTCAGCCCTCATTTTGTTACACTAAACAAGCCTAAATTTTCTAATCTCCTCTGAAATTACTGATTCTTCATTCCCTGATCACCTTAGTCTTTCTCCATGCATTTTTGGCAGTCTGATTTTTAATCTTTCTGAACATGCACGGCTGGAGCTGTGCACAGCACTGGAGATAACTTCCCTCGCAAAGCACTTGTATTTTCCTTTCTGTGCTGACAAGACTCTCTGATACATCCTGAAGATTACATCACCTTTTTAACTTACAGATTGATCAGCTAGAAACTGTGCATCCTTTTCTTCCTCTGCTGTTTCCAATGTATACCTAACAGCAGAGAATAACTGCAAAAACTTCTAAATGTCTGGCCTGGCAATTTCTTCCCACCCCCGGTCATTATTTTGCCATACTTGACACTAGCTACATGTAGCCACTGCATTTGCTACTTTCCAGTTATCTGGTACTGCATTTGTTCCAGTAGATTAATTAGTGAAAACAACAACAACAACAACAACAAAAAATCAATTAAACAAAAAAGCATAACCAGGCCTACAACTGAATGCGTTGCTTCTCCTTTCCCCCATTATTTTCTTCCAGAATTCTGGCAATATCTGCTGTTTGGTTGTGATGATAAGCATGCTGCTTCTTAGGTGCTAGTGGAAAGGCTCCTTAAAGGTTATCACGGAGCTGGCTATAACCTGCAGCGCCAAGTCCTTTCACACCAGATCTGATGAACCAGGTTACTCCTCACCACAGTAATACCAGCTAGGGCAACAGGACACCGTCGCCTCTGTTCTAGTGCAGGGCAGTTGATGAACTCAGTACACAAAGGAGTGTGCTCAGGAGGCTGAGAGAGAGTGCTGCAACCTGTGACTATTTCAGCAAAGTTTAATCAAGTAAAACACACACAGCAGTTACCTGCCTAAAGCCTCACAAGATCCGAGTCTGTGTTCCTCTGGCACTTACGATTGTTCAGCTGAGTTTCTTACCTTGCAAACATGGTAAGTGGATAAAACTGTTTGCATAAAATTAGTATATGTTTTGCACAATCCTCCATAAAAATAATACTTTGCTTTTTTTCTCTGAGGCTCTTGAAGAATCTTACAAAATAATTAGGATACGGATCTAAGCAATTTTTGCATTTGGGAATTAATTAGCATTTGACAGAAACTTAAGTTGTAAATTATTACTCTGACTTGCCAGGGGAAACTGAGGTTATGAAGGCTAAAGTACTTGACCAAGTCAGATATTGAACATTGAAGTCTCCTTCATAGCCACAAAAGATTTTGTCACAGACCGCAAAAACCTCCATTTCATATTTCACTGATGAATATGCATGCAGGGAGAATCAGTTGGCAGAGCTGAGGTGAAATCACCACAGTGAAGAAACCACAGAACAAATTCTTGCGCTGATTGTAGAAAAATATATACAACAAGCAGAGAAGGATGGGCAAGCATACATTTCTTCTCGGTTTGTTCATCCTACTGATGTAAGCCATGAGAGTGCTTACTGGTGTTCTGTAGCATATGGTCCCAAACTGTTTTGTCACTGTTTGACAAAGAAAAAGCTGTCCGTGTATTTGTTTGCACGACCATATGGTACGTGCCTGATAGGAGCTGTTGAAAGCGACAGGCAAAGCTGGAATTTGGCCTGAACCTGTTTGGGAATTCCTGACAGAATTTGGATTTTGGATTCTGTTTACCATGTGTTATCTGCTTTCATAATAAACATATAATGGAAATAACTTTAAAGAAATAGTACGATCTGATGTGGGTCAAACTTCAAGGTCTTAGTGTTCCCATAATCACTTTATAAGCTTAGATAAGTTTTAATTGGTGCACTGTCCTTACTCCAAAAAGGCATTTCACATCTGATCTTTCTATTCCTGTGATGAAAGCAGGACTGCAAACATCATTGCAAACATTATTTACATGCTTCAGGTTTGGAGGCTCAACCCTTGGTCTCTCTTTTACAGTATTTATTACAAAAACAGTGAAGTACATCCCACGGAATTCTGCTAAGGACAAAAACTGGAAAAGGGATTTAGGTATCTACAATAGGAGTCAATCAGGCTTCAGACACCCACGTCTGAATTTGTAACCCTCCAAAAGTATCTACCTAATCTGGAAAGTGTCATTAGCTGCCTCCGGTTTTGCTTAAAAATTCCTTATATGCCTGAACCTTTATACGTGATTAAAACCGCCCCTGCCACAGCAGCTAGATGTCCAGTTCCACTGAGATCCAGAAGCTAACTGGCACAATGCTTAAGGCATTGTGACAACTCTGACAACCCAAATCCTCTACAAATGTTTAGTGCATGCCCAATTCTCACCACCCAAAGAATGTTAGTTGCTGTCTCCTGAAAGGCACAGCTTTGATGGTGGCCAATTTTATGCATCAGTCCAGCAGTTAGAGGCATAAGAGATGAAGAGCTAGGCTCTTGGATCTTCTCAGCATGAAGGCATTCAAATCCTCTCTTAGAGACTGACTTAGCCACACGGCGCTATGCAGAGGAGCAGGACTCTCTACTCCTCTTACTGAAGCTGTTCCATTGTACATAAAAAAAAAAAATGTAAGTCTTGGAATGGAAACAAAAAAGCACAAGAAGCTCAACTTCATGGCTGGAGCACTAACCAAGGTATGAGAAGTCTGTAAGTCAGAACATGTTGATAAATGTTACAGTTACACAATCACTGAATTAAAAAGAACTTTGGAGAAGGCACTGGAATAAAGAACTATTTCCATATTCATAGTCTATCTGCAAGTTTCCAAACTTTTTAATAAAACCTGTAGCTATCAAAAAAAAAAAAAGCTAAAAACATACTCATCACAAAACCTTTTTCTCTTATAGAAGTAAAATAATGCCAGTTTCCTAGATCGACACTTTTAGATCATTATTTCTTATGCTTTAAATATACATTATATTTAGAGATATATATGCCTATTGAAATAGTAAGTGGCAATAAATATTTTGTGGGAAATATTCTGCCTCCCCCCTTTTCCAAATAGGCACACAAGGCATCTCTTTTCTTGCATTCCCCCTATCCCCAACAGGGAAATATGTCACATAGTAGTGCTGCAGAAGCTGGCCAAAGACAGAATCAACAGATCTGTCAAGCATTTACATCATCATCGCTCTTCTTAAAAGGAGATCACCACGGGCATTTCTCATATCCAAAAGCACAAGAAACAATCATACAGCTTTCCATTTATTTCTTAAAGTATGATTCAGACAGCACCCTGAAAAACTGAGCTGATCCTCCTAACTTGTAAAAACCATGCTCACCTGAGGGTCCGAACAACATGAGGTGTCTTTAGACTGATGTCTTCTGAATCCTCTCAGTCATAAAACCTGAATATGAAAGTAGGGAAAACCTTCATCCTCCTCTCCATCAGTTACTCCTCTAGGTAAAACAATGAGAGAGTGTGACTTGCTGAAGCTTAGAATCTGAATAGAGAACAGGGCTTACCTTCTTCTATACACACAAAACAAGAGCTTAAAGTGTCTGAATTAATTTAAGGTAGGGCTAAACTAATCTTTGAAATTGTTATCAATACACTAAGCAATGATCTTGGCATTTATTCTCTTGTACCCCCTAAAATAAAACTGAAGTATGTTTTTAATTCAATTATTATCGTTTGTTGCAAATTGTACTGAAATACTTCTGTGTAGTCATTTTAGCTGTTCATGTCTCCCATCATCACAGCACTAGAATGCTTCCGTCTTGTAAATAACATCCAAACAATTAGAATCATAACTGTTAAACTAAATTGAAAACAATGTATTTCTATTTGTAGCTAGTAAGCCTGAACATAAAATCATTCACATATTTGGTTGTCCAGTCCCACAGATCGGAAAGTAAAAAAGGTATCTAAGCAATCTTAATACCCCACATTACTTGTTCAGTTCAGAAAAAGCTATAAAGCCATAATGCAAAATCTCCCTCAGTACTGGGACACTGAGTTAAGTACTGCAGTACACAAAGCAAAACCAAAAATTCACATTTATCTCAACAAGGAAGATATAACTATCTCAGTGGTTCTAGACACTAGAAAATGGTACGTAAGACAGGCTAAAAACCAGTTTAATTTAAAAATGTACTAGATCTTTGCAAGTCACCTCAAAACCATGTATTATTTTGAAAGCACCTGGCCATGGAGGTGCCAGCAACAAAGGATACGGACTACACAGAACGCTCTTCTGAGAGACTTGATATGAATGTCAGTGTCTTAGTGACACTTGCAGGGGGGAGGTGAAAAAGAGGAGGTGTGGAGGTTTGGGGTTTTTCTGTTGTTGTTTTAAAGTTGGTCTTAGCGAAGGGACAGGCAGGCTTCAACACTGACACATCATAGTTAAGGGCCCCATCAAACAGGAATGAAAGTTGTATGCTCTGCTTTCAAGAGTACTTAAGAGGTCTCCAGATGGGAGACATCTCATTAGTAGCTTGTCAAAAGCGCAAAGAATGTCTTGGCTTTGAAAAAAAAAATAGATGGATATATTGGAGAAAGTGGCAAAATTTGGGAGAAAACGAGAAGCAGGCAGCCCAAGCTACTATTTCTTACGCCACAGACATTGTCTGTCGCAATTCCTCAGGGTCAGAAAGCAGCCCGCAAATGGACAACAAACTCAGTCCAGCAAAGCCAAACTAAATACATGCAATCCTGCACTAGGGATCAGTTGTGTGGTAAAGCTAAATTCCTTCCCCCTCCGCAACACACGGGCACATATGGCGTACACACATAAGGGAGCGATAGCTACCATGGGAAAAACTTCAAAGACGACACACAAACAGTAATGGGAACATCTATACAAGTTAAATCCATTCAGGGCCGCTGTGTTCTGGGGCATGGTGCTGGAGCAGATGAGTACTGTTGGCTTTCAGTATACGTTCCTGTGAGCTTTTCCTTGGGTCTGTTAACATTGAGGAAGACATTATGCACATTTCCCCCACCCCCCCATCAGACTTCACTCTCTTTTATTTAGCTTACTTACCTTATTTAGTTTGTAGCCGAGTTCTGAATTTTAGGCTTGTGAAAAGTAAATTCAACATATTGATCATTTTTAAATTAGCCATGATACTTTAAACAAATAATTTATTCTACAGCATTCTCAGACCTCTGTGCTCATGAATAAAAACTTCAGAGTGACATGAGATCGAATAGATCTATAAGCATGAATAAAACTACTTAACACATACACATGCACAAAATTAATGACCAGCACAGATAATGAATACTTCAGACTGAGAAGTCTGCTGAAGAAGATGAGACTACACTGGATTCTACTTTTAAAACATTTTCAAGACTATATAAATCCTTTTCTCTCTAAAGAATTTGCAAAGCCAATCAGTTAGAAAGAAAATGAAACTGGATCCTCAGCTCCCATAGGGATCTTTGAAGTGCTCTTCTATTAAATAAAAACATAATGTTAACACGTAGAACTATTTTAAAATTGACTTTTTTTTTTTGTTATATATAATTGTAAGCTTGTACTGTATCCAAGTCAGCCATTCAATGGTTTTGATATTGCAGTGCTGCTACCCAATATTTTGTACTTTTCCTTCGTTTTACCTTCTCCTCGTCTGCGCCCCAGGCCCATAAGCATGCATTTTACAAAAAAAAAAAAAAAAAATAGAAAAGTGAGACACTTCACTTAAATATGATCTATATCTCTGCGTGTTCCCTTTACTGAACTGAAACTACCTGAATAGCTAGCTATTCTTCATTAAAAAGCAATTAAAATAGACTACGCAACTACACAAAAAAAAGCTACATCACTTTATTCTCTTCTAGAACTTTTGTTTTTTATTAAAGTGGATTTTTAAATACCTATCTTGCCACTACTGTAGGGCTGTGTTCTTTAAATGCTACAGGAAACAAAATGTTACCCAAATATATTTTTTCCTTGAATATCTCATTATCATCCCTTTGACATTCCATCTCTCGTTCACAAAACAGACATGACAAGATTGGAGACTAGCAACAATTAGAAAAGTGATTTATTTTTTCTCTTAGGTTTAAATTGCAGGCTCAGTCCGATCTGCAAGAGCAGATAGGTAATCGCCCCACCCTAAGGGCAGATCAGATAACACATTTTTATTCAGGAGAGTTATCTCCATATACTACACAGAGAGAAGAAAAGGGACTGAAGGAAAGTAAGCTGCTACACCTTTTAAGGAATTAAATTTTTGTACCTGGTCAGCTACGTTGGTGGCATCACTTCCTGTTTCATTTCAGGGATCAAGAGAACACACTTCCAGTTTTGACTCCCATTTATGCAATCGAATGTCTGCCTAGTCTGAGACTCCACTTGCAAGGCTCGCTACCCCTAGTATGGGTATCAGTTTACATTTCTCACTTTGAACAGACAGGCAAGAATGGATTATTAGATCAGTCATTACTGCTGTCCCGTAACAGCTGTAATATGACCAAGCTCAAGCAGAAGAGGAAACTTGCTTTGGTTCCTCCATTGTTCCAAAATCACTGAGCCAAAGGTTTTAATGGAGTTTAATATCACTTGCATAACATCAGCTGCTCTGCTACGCAAGTGTCTACCTGTCTGATGTGAGAGCCTCTTAAATGAACAGTTCTTGACATCTTTCTTTCCCAACCAACTATAACAGCAGCAGCAGTCAACTTTAACATAGTACTTGCAACAAATCTGTAATTACATTAAATAGCACAGTTAAATTAGACTCAGATGCTCTGAGCCATTGCAGAGACTTGATGATATCTCTGAAACACCAGTGTCATTTTTGTGGAGAAGAGTTCATTTAAAAGGCCCCAGCATGTGCCAGCTGTTGCACTGTGCAACAGCTGACATTATGCAACGTAGGCCGGGCAAAACGCAGACCCTGGGCAAAACTGTCCTCTGTCAGGTTCTCAGCCACTACAGAACAAACATACAGCGCTACGAATAAACCCAGCTAAGAAAAACAGCACTTGGAGAAATGGAACACCCCATTTTTAGAGCTGAAGCCCACTAGGAAAAAAAGACAACTGGGGAAAGTCCGAACACTATTCTCTCTCCATAAGTGAAAGACAATAAGAAAAATAAAGACAGTTGGAAGATAATATCATTTCTGACTGTAGTTGGCTCTGAAGTACTCAATATTTTTAGTAGTTTCAGTTAAGTCGGACAAGAAGGCATAGACCAGAGTGCAGAAAAAGCTTTGTGCTATCTTAAAAGCCCCTGTTTAATCTACAGCATAAAACATAAGAAGGTGGTCTATTTATAAACATGTATAGCTTTTAATCAAACAGGGTAGGGGAAAAGACAGCATAGGTAATTGCACTGTTGAAAGGGTATGAAAGGAACCAGTAGACTTTTGTTATATAGTGACATACACTGCGCAGGGCTGCTTGCACTGAACTGAACCTGAATGCTGCAAACTGCTTGACCGGGAGATTTCTGAACCACACATGGCACTAGAAATAAAACCAACTAAATAACATATCTGGGGGGGGAAGGACTGAACCATGAGGAATCATTCTTTCCATTGTAAAAAGGGGGGAAAGTTGGAATATGTCTGAATGGAACTGTTGCCAATGCGGCTGAATGGGAAACCTACAGCTTGCCTTGGATGTTAGCCCCATTCAGGCAGTTTCTTTGTGAACAAGAGCTTGATTTATTGGAACACGGAAATTGTATACTGGGTGTATGCATATTTTATTAATGATATGCCACACACGTGGTTAAGCACTTATATGTGGATATTACTGAAATAAAGAACTTCACAAGATCTTCTAATGAAACCAGCCATCAGTGTCCCAAATCTACATTATTTTCCTTTTGGTTTACATTCATTGGAAACAACGCAGGAAAATAGTTCATTAAAACAAAACAAAGATGGTGGAATTAGTAACGTAAGGAGGAGTAGGAAACTTGCATAGATGGACTATATTGCTTGTTTCTGTTTGCAATTTCATAAAATTATCTATCATTGCATTTTCAGGCAATAATATTCCAACAGAAATTTAACTAAAATACAAACAGATATGTTCCTCTTACACAACACGACAGAGTTAACGCTACTCCTGGAAACTTAAACTTTTGCTATTTCTTTTTATTTTTGACCATCCAATTTTGAATAGGAGAAAAAATGGAACTGAATGGAAAAGAATTCTGGGCCAAACCCTATCCAAAAAACCCTTACATCTTTAGCATCGATAATAATGCAGACAAGACTATGATTTTTAAGATCTTAAAGTTAGCCTTCCAGACACCAATAGTAAACTCCATGAGGTTCATTTTATTTACTTAGTGGTACTAAGTAAAGGTCAAGGTGACTTCTAGGACTACTTGAAACCATAAGCGTCTGCAACTTGCATTAGCATTAGTGGGAATTACATGCACGCATCAGTTACAGGATAAACTCCAGAAGAATCCATTTTTACATCAAAAAGCAGTTTTAAAGACAGATTTCTATCAGTGCATTGTACAATGACTGTGCAAGGATTTTGATTTGATCCACGCTCAACAGGGGTGCCTCTTATTCAAACCATGTGGTATCTGCTTGGTATGTAGGGTCTAATACCGCTGCTGTCAGCATTTGCTTTAAAACCCGGTGCAATATATTATAAAGAAGATTTGAACAATAATAACTAAAATTTGTTGGGAAGACTTGAAACAAAGGGTTGAATGAAGTTGAAAACTTATGGAAACAATAAAATCTGAAATGTTACAAAAAGAAACTTAGTATCCACATGGGAACTATTCTACAACCTTCTTGGCAAATTTTAATCAGACATGTCTAACAAAAGTAATATAACTAAATTCTGTATAAACAAAAACATGCATACCTTCCAACAAAGGGATTAAACATTACAGTCAGAATTTTTTAGGACTACCATATATAGGAATACTTGGTGCAATCTCACGGCACTTGAACTTTAAAAAAAAATGCATAGCAGATTAACAGAACAATTTCCAATACATATCTGTTTATCAGGTCATCTTTTACTAACTCTTTTCCGCCAAGACGACTATATTTACATTAACATTTACGATGTAGTTCTATCAGCTTTACTTCATCTAGCTTTATTTGGTCTTTTGAAGCTTCAAGAGCGACTTCTCTGTCCAAAACACATACACTGATGACTACAACCTTCAAAACAGAATTTATTTAAAAAATTTTAATATTAATGCCTACACATGTTCCTTTAATTTGGTATTTAGACATGTCTGTCAGAAGTTACGATGGAGTTCAGAAGAAAGTTGTTTCCCAAAGACATCTAAAGTGTTACTGTAAATTAGACAGCACAGAGTCTGAAAGTAACTGAAGACATAAGACTTGAAAACAGAGATTTGCCTTACAATAAATACTTTGTACTACATAACTTCCTGCTTCAGACGTTTTTAAAGTCTTATGGAAACATGAATGCATTTAACCCTAAGTTAAGGTAGCTATGTTAGCTTCTTTTAAAAAAAACAAAAAACAAAAAAAAAAAGAGTGGAGGAAGCTAAACCCATGGGGATGCTGACCAAAATTTCACAGAAGTTACGACAGTACTGGAAATAAAACCTGCATCTCAGATCAGGTTATAAAAAACTCATACCATTTTGACTTTCACACTGTGCTTCAGCTGAAGACTAGCCTTCATCTTTAAGAAAATCCTTTCTTCTCTATTTCAGAAGTAAAGTCTTCAACTCAGAACTCCATCTGCATTACTCATAACATCTTGAGAGCTAGAGAAATTTATGAAAGCATGGGAAAAGAAGCACATAATTTTGCACTGTACAATTTCAGTTTATACTTTCAGTTGAGATTTCTATGCCTGGAACTCATAACAACAGCTACCTAATACAGAATAACAGAGTTATTACAAAGCACCAATATGAAGTTGGTTTACATTGGGCAAAATTCTGTACTTCGTTCTCAAGAAAGGTAAGAGGTGCCAAGAGACCTTGCCTCTTTCCCTCTTTCAAAACTTGGGCTGAGTTTGAATCGCACTGAGGAGATTTATCAACTGCAGCAGCCTCCTGGATGGAAAAGCTGAACAGAATCCCAGTATTACAACGTTAGGTTTTATCCCTGAATACTGCCAGCCCAGAGCAACAACACTTCTGCCAAAGGCATGAGAAGGTCTCTGGAAAGCATTGTGTATTGCAGAAGATGACCTGGTGCGTCTCATCTTAAAACTCTTCGGAACCTTTGATGCAATTGTCTCTCGACAGGAGAAGAGGAGATCCAAATAAAGGTAAAGATCTTGCTTATTTGGTAATGAATTAAAAAACCAAAAAAGGCTATTAATGAGAGTATTTAACAGAAGCAAAAAGATATAAAGAATGATAAAGAAGCATGAGAGCACCTCTTACCTGATTCTGCTTCAGAACAGATTATAAGACTTTCTGAGATCTTTTCTAAGACCGCCTTTTTTTAAATCAGCAGGATGGGTACTACTATTAAAAACAAAGAAATGTATTAAGAAAATGTGACTACCATGAAATGTTAAATTCTGCCACATGAAATACAATCTTTTCACAGAGATGAACAAGCACTGACGTACCTAAATTTATCTGTGAAAATGAATACAAAGTTGAGACTAAATTGACAATTTATAAAATATAATTTTTTCCTGCTATAAGCTGTGGTCAGTATTACTTTTCAGAATATAGATTCTATCACAATCATGAAAATCAAACACTCATTTTTGAAGGGACATGTTAGCACTAGCCAACCATAAGGTTTCTGGTGATAGTATGTTTGATTACTCTGGTGGCAGAAGAAAAACATCTGAATTGTGTTTTTGTCACATTATATATCCTGCTCATTGGTATGTACTTATTCATTTCCTCTTCCTTCTGGCTACTACAGAGTGACTTTTAATTGCCAAATCCGTGGTATAATCCTACAGAGATGTACACAAAAGGGATGAATCAAAATAGAAAACAGAAATATTCTGCTCAGTTTCCTTAATGACAAAGATTCCAGAGAAACTTTTCAATTCCATTTTTCAATTCTTTCCTTTCGATTTCTCTAGATATTATTTTTACGAAAGAAAAATATGGTTTATCAAAAAGTAATGATAGAATGACAGTAAGAAAACAACAATGTATTAACAGTAAACTAAACTGCTTTATTCAATGCCTCCTTTTCAATTTGAGAGGTCAGCATCCAAGGCACAAAAGGACACAGAAGGTTTGGAGATTCTAGGCTTTCTCCTAAGAAATATTTCCCCCACTTACTCTATCTAGGCTACTTACCCACTATAATGGTAATTTACTTTGGCGTTAAACAGATAAAGAGCAGGTTAAAGAATATAAGGTTTTTTTTTTTTTTTTTTTTAACAACATTGTAGGGACCTTACTGATCACCGAGCGCAGAACCATCAGTTATTGTACCAGAGGTCATGCAAATAAATCACCTAGGCTAAATGCTGCACCTACAGGAGGACAAAATTTGGGATCCAGCTTCAAAGTCTATCAGTCATTTCAGCACCCGTTTGATGAGCCTGCACAATGAGCTACAAGGGGAGAGATGTGAATTCCGAGGGATTCTGAGGGTAATTGTAGTGGACCAGGTGAATCTTTGGCATAACAATATTCCAAATCCACACTCACAGTCACTACATTCCCGATCACTACCACCAAACACAAATCACCAAATGTAAAAATTAGGAAGAGTATTAGGCATGCATCATCTATGAGCGTGATCTGCATAACCCTCAATAATGCCATAATTTCCTGTTATCATTACAGATCATCTTTCTACTCCGGACCTTCAGAAGCTGTGGGCTGGTGGTTTTTCTTTGTTTTTTGGGGAGCTTTTTCTGTTTTTGTTGGCGGGGGGGTTGTCACAAGCATTGGAAAAAAAAGTACAATTAAAGCCACAGTTTGGGTATAAATAATGACTCAGACAACTGTTTTTTATTTTCATTTTTGTTTTCACTGACTGAGAATGTAAATTAAACTTTAGTGCTATTGTGCTTTGTTCTCTCTCTCTCTCTCTCTCTCTGTGAAAATGTGTTCTGCATTAAAGTGCATGGATAAACTAGAACAGTCCCAAATATCACCCTTTAGCTTTTGTATAACACAAGAGCCAAGAAAAGATAGAGAATGTGCTTTTATGACCAACAGATGGTGTAATTGGTATCATAGATGTTTTTATGTTAGGGGGTCGTAGGTTCAGCCTCCATCTGGAGCCTTCTCAGATCTGCTGTATAGCTAAATGATTAAAGAAGCTATATTGGGTCAAAACATAACCACCTGCCTGAGGGTAAAAGTATTGCTTTCTTGATCTAACTATTACACTACAGTTGCCTTCCATATTACAGTTCTTAAGCCAATCAATGCAACAGTTAATACCAACAGGATTCAACAAAATATTCAACATCAATTATTGCTTCATAGCCTTCAAGATTCTCAATAACCTTTGACACACCTCATAAAAATAAATCTGGTTTTGCCTACTTTTACTGAAAAGCTATTCTAACTTAGACTGATAAATAACAATAACAGGCCAAAACCCAAGGAGAAAGGAAACAAGGAGGCTGGAGAGACCTTTGAAAGTAAAGATTCAGCACTGATCAGTAGGCTATGCTGGTTCACACGTCCCAGTCAGAATTAGATGCGTTTGTAGGCTGATGGGAAAAAGCAGCATTAACACTAAAGACAATCAGTTTTAGCTACCATTTTGGATTAGGACGAGAATATCAACAAAAATGCTCTGGTCCTACATTATTACAGTCATACAGAGTATACTTAGTTAAAAGGGTATACAGATATATCAACACCAATAATCTATACACCCCACAAGGTCACTACCTTACTTTCCTTAAGGGGTGAGTATTAGCAGTAGTAAATTAAGTGCACACGATTGTTAAATCATGACTTAAAAAAAAAAAAAAACAACAACCCACACTCCCACTTAGTTACATCCTTATGCAGTGTGCCAAAGTGGCCTGGGACACCCTATTTTGATGCTCTTTCAGTTGCTACTGGCTAACACTGGAAATAAGTAAAACGTTTCTGGCTCATAAATACACACACTTATAACAACAGTTTCATGCAGTTCTACTGTGATGCACAGCTCTTTGCAAAACCTGGAGAAAAGTACTGCTATGTCAAACAGAAATAGCGGTCCAGGATCTGAATTTTAAAGATAATGATACCTGATGAGTCAAATATTTTGTCTGTCTAATAAAAAGAACCTATTTTATTATTAGAAAAAGTTAACAATGAACATATAGTCAAAAAATGAATTGGGAATAATGGAATAAACTACAAAGATAAAATAATAAAATGCTATCAATACTATACTTAGAAGTAAGGATCCCCCAGTATGCTCCGTTGACTCAACTATGTGATGAGGCTGGTCATTGTTGTATTTCATGTACTCAAAACATACATAAAAACAATAAATCTAAACTTTTTCAAAACATCAAAGAATTCTCTTATACTGCGTTTTAAGGATTCCCCCAAACAAATGACATGCATTATTTTGGTATTTTGAAATAAACTTTAACACAAGCTAAGTTAAAGGCTAATGTTAAACTGACTTATTGACTTTCAACATCTAAACACAAACCCTACAATTGTAGGTGAACATAAATATTGAATAAACATTATGTAATCTCATTATTGGCTTTAAAGGTTTCTCTTTCTCTTTATGATTGAACTGACAGCCTGCTAGATCTTTGCAAACTCTTGCTGAAGATACATTTCTCTGACAAACTTATGCACCTGAGTTGGGTTGAAGTCCAAAGACGTTTCAGCCATTGATAACATTTGAGACTATATGCTGCTTTTTGCAGATCCCTAAACAAAATATACAGATGTAAATCAAAGTCTTCAGAAAATAGTTGCTTATTAACGGCAGGTAGAGTTTTAACTACACTTTCTTCAACGCTAAATATGCTTTTGCATAATGGCCATTCATGCCTTACACGCTTACTGGTCTAAGAAAAACGTAAGACGCAACAAACAACAATAACAAAGTATTTTTTTTTCCTCTCTCTCTCTCACATACACAGAAATATGCATTTCTATTTATTTTTTACTTATCATTAGCAATGGCTAGCTTTACTAGCATCACTAGCTTTAACATCTTGTCTGTTGCAAAATACTTTTCTTAAACACCGACACAACGTGATGAATAACAAACACCACCCCTCTGTACTAATTCACATGTCCATTCAGGCTAAGACATTTCAAGTAGATGTAGGATTCATGAAAATGAGTACTTTTAGAAGACCACACCAAAATGCTTGTGTTAACTACCAAGTATACTGCCTCTAGTGCCTGTCAAGCAGGAAACATCACAAACACAGTTACTGAGCAGCCCAGAAAGAAGTTATTGCCTTGTTAAATTAAGAAGTTCTATGTAACATCACATAGCCTGATTTCACGGTTATATTGTGTATTATTCCTTGATTAACTGCTCAGGAACATCCCCTAGTTACACATAGTTCTTGGGAAATTGGCATATCGGAAGTGCTTTACAGAAACAGGTGAGCAGAAAGCTGCAGGTAGTAGGGAGGTCATGCATTCTAAGACTGTTCCGAAACACAGCACAACACTCCCAGGCTATTTCAGTAACACAGCCTGCTCTTGCAGGAACTTCAGTGATCATTTCATAATGTCAAGGCAGTAGACATTTTTAATGCGGTAACAAGCAGGCAGGACCCACACCTGGATCTTCTGGGAAAGCCTGAAAGTTAATCTCTTTCCATCTCTAGGTTCTTGCAGTAAATACATGGGCAGTGATCCATATGAAATTATCCTTTCTTCTAGAAGTTGCTGTACTAGTGTTACCTGTAATACAGATGTTCCACACTTTTCCTTGCCATTAATGTCTGGCAAAAGCAATATTGTGATGTTTGCAGAGAGCTAAGAGAACAGGATTAATCAAGGGCTTTTGGGACTGTGTACTAATGAATAGAGACAGACCACATAAGTGGAGGAGGAGATCACTCTGTCTCCTTAAATCCATCAATACTGCCTGCCTGCCTTAAGGGAGAATAAACAAACACACAGAGGTAAATGTTTGTTAGCAGCCTAAGACTTTGTTCTGAGGCTACTTCTGTTTTCTAGAAGCAAAGGACTGTCACAGTCCCTTCAGTCACAGAACAAGAAATTCAAACACTAAACAGATCAGGCATTGGGCAAGTTTCATGCTGTCCATCAACAGCTCCACAACAAACCATCCCAAAGGCAAATTTTGCTGCAATTTTTCCATCTTGACAACAATAACTCCTTCACCCGTGAGTTGGCTTACTGCACCTTTCTTTTGCCCTGCTGATTGCACAGAGAATTTATGTGGTCAAAGCAGTTATGTCTGCTGAACCTTTTTTCTTTTTAATTCTGAGGGTTGAAGCAGCCACAACTTGTTCAAACCTCGCCACCTGATACCTTCTCTTAGATCCACGCAGAACTGTGTAGAGGTCAATTATTTTTTCACTTAGCTATTTTCAATTCTTTCTTTAGCCCAGCATAGCAATTGTATTCATTAGAGAGATGTCTGGATACATAATAAATTCCCTTTGTTATCACATATGTTGTACTCCGCCTCTAAGTTGCAACAGATACGTATATACTTCATTCATTTAGTAGTTTCTATACGATTTGATTTCACAGTTGCATCTAATTTTGCCATGAGCTCAGTCACTACCACCACATCTAGGAACGAAATTATTTCTTAAGAATAAAAACGATTATTGACATGCAACAATTTCCAGTATTCAGAATCAGGCTCACCATTCTCCCACTTGCACTGTTATTCGCTAGACTGGGCTAGACAAGCAGTAACAATTTTGATGATAATTAACTTCTATAACCACAGCCTCTTTACTAACAGTAACTAGGATCCTGCTGTCCACTTTCTCCCACTGGAACACTTTACATTCTTTATCTGCATATAGTGTATTACTCTTAACAAGCATTTAATGAGTGTTTTATGTTTTGTGTATTATTGTTCAGCCCAAGGGCCTCCTCTATTAACAAATGTCACCTCTCTCAAAACCTTCCTATCTTCACCGAACGTCATTCAAAAAATGTTTCCTTTTTAACCTGTAATTCTAGCACGTCTGATATCGCAGCTATGATATTTCACCCTTACTTACTCAATTATATGGGTTCAAATGACAAGCGACTGAAATTACAAAACTGGCCTTTGCCTTTTCTGTCTTAAAGGTGACCATTGACACTTAAGTCACTATGCGGCTCCACAGATTTCAGCTTATGCTTCAAAGCTTAAATATATTTATTGTAAATTGCACAGCATTCACCAGCATTATACACATAAGATTAGTTGAGCAAATAGTTGAACAAAGACTGATACCAAGTTATACCATTTTCACTGGACTGATCACCTCATACAACTTACTCATTTGTAGAGACCATCATATCACCCTAATCTAATCCCACTTGCTGCACATACTTTGCCTCACACCAGGTAGACAAAAATATGCCTTCACACTTACAAGATGTGGACATAATCACTGAAAACAAGGTCTATTGTATATCAAACACTTGTTGCTGCTTAATTAACTATGTAAGCAAGGCTTTTTTTTTTTCGGTGGCTACCCAATACAAAATAAGACAGCAGGCAGAAGATTCAAAAAGAAAGATGCATGAAATGATGAAAGATTTGAAGAACATGATAGTAACTTTTTTTTTTTTTTTTGGTAAGAGTTCTGATGCCTGCAAATTCTTAAACATTTTAAAGTTGGTATCCTCAAGATAGCAATTTAAGTAGAAAGTATTCAAAATTTGCTAAACAAAAAAAGTTTGAAAAATCAGTACATCTCAGCAAAACAATTTGCGTACGATTATGTCTATTAGCTTAACTTCTTCCATGAAGAGTTTTTACACCCATGAAAAACTCAGGAAATTTGTTACTATTCAAAAGATGTCGATTACCTTTTGCTAACAATTCTTTATGTGTAGCTTGACTGTGGAAATTCAAAGGTGGATCAAAATTTGACCTATTTGATCAGGCATTCTCTCTCAAAACTAAGATTTCCTGTTTGAACAGTCATAAGCAGTAATTTTGTTATCATCACTTTTTTTTTTTGTTTGTTTTTAACAAATACTCCCACGTTCAAAAATTAAAGGCCATATACCAAGGTAAGAGGTGTCATACTATATTTAGAGATCAGTAACGCTGTAATGAGCGTTCTTCAGCATTCCAGTTGCCTCCAAACTATTCATGTAATAGAAACAGCAGTTATGTTGCACTGGAACCAGAGTCCTGGCCAGTATCAGGTATACAAACGTATAAAGAGAAAATAGGCTTAAGAGTTTGTAGTCCAACAGGTAAAAATAGGGGTTCCACCTAGATCTTATTATATATCTCTTGAAGAATTTAGTTTACATACCTTAAGTCTCCTGTCTTCCCATATCTTAAGTCTCTGCAGCTATACATGTTCTCGTTTTGGTTCTGCATCAAATGTGTAATCCACTTGCTAAATTATCTTTCCAATTCTACTTTTGTTCCTCCTCTGAATCCAACACTTACTGGCTTTTACCAGCACTGTATCCCCTGCTGGAAAATGCAGCTCAGTTATCCCAAGCATATTCAAAGCCAGGTGATAACACCTTTACTATCAAGGGTAAATAGAGAAATATTATCTACACAACATGACAGGGAAAATTGCATTATTTTCTTCTGTAAAGGTCTTTCAAGTCTACGGCATATTTCATCTGGAATTAAGGGCTTACTGAAACATCAGAAATTCCATTCTAAGTCACCGCAAAAGCGTATCTGGCCCAGTGTCCAGTTTCCAGCAGCAGTTTTCCTTAAGTATCCACTACCTAAGTATCAGAAATTGGTCATGTACAGAGCCGTTCTTCCCTAGTAGATGCTTCCAGCTTCTGCCAGTCTGTAGCTTGGCTGATTTATTAGTGTATGTGACTTTTATTATGCATATTTTGGAATGATTGAGCACTCACAGGACAGGAAACTAATGTCTGAACAGTCCATCAATAGCAAGACAGATGAAGTTCGTTATCTTATTAGCATGAAAACTGCCAAAGAACGTGAAAACACAACAAGAAACGTTCTCCAGACACTTCCTTTTATTGAGACACTGAAAAAGTTAAATGCACAAAGGCTTTGTGTTAGTTCTAAATATTTCCTCTATTTAAGCAGCATTTACAGCTCATGTATAGTTCTTGAGTCATCTTAAGATGCAAGATACTTTTGCGGTAGCAGCTTCATAGATCAGTGAATGCCAACACTCCACAACCCTGTTTAAAATAATAAAGTCCAGATGGAATGACAGAAAGGAGACAGTACACCATTCTGTGCAGTGACCAGGATCGTATTTCAAAAGTGAAAAAATCAAAGTTATTCAGCCTTACCTCCACTTGGTTCTTAATACTTTCCTTATGCATTTCACCTCCTATCCAAAAAAAGTGATGTCTATAATAAACAGAAAAGGCATTTTGTAGGTTTTCCTAAAAAAACAATGAGCCTACACAAATGACAATCAATTATTTTTAAATGTTCAAGGAAAATATGTCCTCTACTTAAAAAAAATATATATACACACACACACACCAATGCAGACATGTTTCTTCACGCAAAAATATCTTCAAAGTATACATTATTTCCAGTCTATTCCAGTTCCTTATGTATTGCAAACTACTATGTTTATTAGGACAATTTCAACAGACAGCCACTTCACAGTTAGAATGTATTGCTTCTCAAGTAATAAATACTAATCTTTAGTAAAAAATTAATAACATTTATTGTTGATCACTATTTACCATCCTGATGCTCCCACTTAGCTGAAACTTTGATCCCAGTCCTTGGCAGGGGTAAAATACATAGATTAGTTAATTCAAATCAAGAATCTGGACTTTTATTTTAAATAGAAACTTTGAAGTTCAAGATCAGGCTCTTATCGGTTTGATCCACCCCACAGCATCTTGCTGAATAGCTTTCCATTTATTTACCAAGATCCAGCCTCGCTCCCACATCTGATGGAATGCGAGAAGAAGTCTGGCTTCACCCAAACATAACCACAAAGCAACTGAAACAGGCTTATTCATACATTTATCAGCCTAGAGAGAGCATTGAGATTCTAAGCACTCTAACAGGCTTCCAGTCTGACTTCCTAATGTCAAAAGTTTAAACAGAATCACCTGCTGTCTCTCTAACCCCAGCCAACCCTTCTTCCCCACAGCCATCATTCCCTTCATCTGCTTGCCATGTCAAACAGAGACATTTCTCAAAAGAGCCAAAATGAAGAGGGCCAGACATCTTTAAGCTGACATGGAATATCTCTCTCCACCAGCTAGATTGCCTGAGCTTCTTAATTTCTACCAGAGACCGTGTATACAGCCCATCAGTAGAACACACATTATGAAAATACTTCAATTGCTATTAACCATAAGTCATTATACTTCACTGTGATCTAAGCGCTGATTTTCTAAGCACTATACGCGGCATCAGTAGACACAGGCAGTTTTACCAATGTTTTAATGCTAGGTATAAGTTTGCTAAACGAATTGGTGGATAATGTCTCTTAATGACTTATTTGAACTTTTGTGTGCTCAGAACCACTCAGTCATGGCTTTGAAACTCCCCAAAATGCCATTGCTTCCTGCCAATTTAGGTGCCATCACTTCATTTAAAAAAAAGTAAAAACCAAACACACACACACACACACCTAAAGTTTGCTTCTAGCTCTCAATAGCAGCAACAAAAATTCTCCCCGTCTGCAGACAATTTGAAACACAATGTGAGCAGTGAACATAGATTTTGCAACCTAATATTTCATTGTTAATTAGTGATTTGTTTGCCTTCATAGGCTTACCCTGAACTCCAAAACCATTTACTAGGCTGTGTTAGGGTCCAAGCACCTCATTTGTCCCCAACTTATACATTAAAGGCTTGAGTTTGTCTTTGACAATTCGATTTGCATAATCAAAAACAAAGACATTTCACAAAGTAGAGCAGCTCTCATTTCCAGCTGTCATAATCTTTGAGGGCCTTGAGAAAGCCAATTATTCTGCACTTCAGTTCCAACCTGTAAAATGGAAATTAGCTTTCTTCCTCATGTTTTTGCTCTTTTAAATTGTTGGCTTCTCACAGGCTCTTAAAGTCTCTCTCTCCTAAGGGAGAGAGACTCATAAATGTCAACGGAATAGCAATACTCATTCACATTGGGGTGAAGGTTTCTTTATGCTGCACAGACAGCAGAGTCACTATTTCAGAGTCACTATTTCTGATACCAGCAGCAACAATCACAAAAGTGCCTAAACAAAACTTTAGCTGGTTTACCTGAATGTACACAGGTGAGAAGCTTGGAAAGTCAGTACAAATTCGGTCACTACGAATTGAAGGAAACAACACAGACTATAGGCATCTAATGCACAACATTCAACAAAATATAACTAGATTTGGTAGCATGATTCAACCATATGATACATGAAGATTTGAATTAAACGTGTTTAACATTTTATTTTAACAATTTTCTTTCGCAAAAATAGTACTGTAGTCCTTGTAGCAGCAACCAAAAAGGCACATAATTATAAAACAACCCAGAATACAGATCAGATAGAATACAAAGTTTTTCAACAGGTATTCTCAAAAAAAACCAAAAAAACCTGAAATACACAGTTATAGTTTCCATTTTATAAAAAAGTTACAGTTTACTGTCATTCTCCCTTACCACTTTTCTGGGATTGGTGTAACGTCTCTGTTCATCTGTGCTTATCAAAAATCCTTATAGCATAACCTGCAAATAATTATTTTCCAATGATGTGAGGATTTTAGGCGTATATATTGAGTTGCATTTCAGTAGTATTTGTAGCACCTAAAATCTTAATATCTATTTGTGAGTTTTCCCCTCTAAGGTATAGCTGTTTAGAGATGCAACTTGGCACACACATTTTAGTCCTTCAACGCTGTTTGAATAAGCTGATATTCAGTGTCTGTTTCAGAACTTTGGTTCTTTCCTCATGTTGTTTATGCCTCCTCTTCAAGACTGGTGCAAAGTCGCCCTGACTGAACATATTATAATGAAATTGCACCAATTTCACAATTTAGAGGTTTCATTTTAAGTACTTAAGTTAAAAACAAGAAAAACCTTACCCACAGTATGTCAAACATGCATATATTTACATACGAAACACAGTAAGCAAATAGTGTTTAATATGAATTTGTCATTTAGAAAATGGAATTATCCGGCCAGAGATTCTGAAAAACTAGCTTCCGGAAATGGTTAACTAATAAGAACTGAAGTTCCCACTATGAACTTAATATAGCTGAAAAATATCCCTTAACGTGTTACTCTTTCCCTTTCGGCAGTATGAGGAACAAGCTATCTTCCTTTTGGGGAAAAAGAAAAATCCCTGAAAATTATTTCAGTTCCCATATTCTGAGACAATTCAGGGAAAATTATTCATTTTAAATGTTTTTTGGGGAAAAAATGAACATTTACACATATTTTTGAAAACATCCAATGGTGTGAGAAAATATATTTAAGGCTTTTTAAGATGAAACTTATAAGAACTTGTGGGCGATTTCGATATTACATTTTAAGGAGAGCTACTAAATGGTAGAGTTTGAAGTTGTAAATACCCTGTGTCATTCACCAATTCCGAAATTCAGCATTCTTTCCCTCACTGCATTTGTACTATTCTGGAACAATCTTGTTACTCAGTCCGGCTTCAGTGCCATCAGTGGACGAACTTGAATATCTGAAGTGGAAGCCAAGACGCTATACAGTGTAAAACAATGTGTCCTGATAATTTGAGGAAAACAGGTATCCAAAACAGCAGTCTAATTCAGTACAGACTGTGCAGCTTCCCTAATAAGTGATGCAGCCTTGTCCAGTTCTTGTTCTGTTTGTTCCACTGTTACCACTACTCGAATACTAGGAGAAAAAAAAAAAAAAAAACACAGAGCAGTCCTTAGTTTTAGGCTTTTCTTGTACTAAGTTTAACACACATTAAAATTGTTAACTCCAGGGAAAGGATTATGAATTTAAATTCAGCCAGATATATGACTAAACAAAAATGGTCAGACTACTTTTTTCCAAACACACAAGAAACGCGTAATTTTAACCGGTCTCTTTCTCACCTGCAGACATGCAGTTCATGGAAATATGCCTGGTAAACAGGCAAGGACAATATCATGCTGAAATCTAAGATTTGGGTAGTTTTCATACAGTTATTTCAGCATATTAGCCATCCTATAACAGTCACTGGAAATATACTTCAAAAAGCAGGGTTTTTTTCCCACCTAACATACTATTCAATCTAAGCTACTTAACAGACCACCCTCAACATTGTATGAAAAGAGAGATAAAGAGTCATATCCAATAAAAGGTAACAATATACTGACTTTCTACTAACCTAGGCGGGGGAAGACACTTTTCTTCTTTCTCCAGATAGCAGGCCTGAGTTAATGCAATGCCACTATTCATGCACTACAGATAAAGAAAACACAGCAGTCATCAATCTGCGAACTTCAGGTGACATATCCTTGCGATCACTGAAGACATTCACCAAGATTTCATGAGTTTGGTATCAGAAAAATCATTAGTTCTTTCCCAAATGGGGGTTCTGAAGATTGTACAAAAAGTCTTTCATTAGAATATTAAATCATATTTGAATATATTTTAAAGGTGAATCAACTATACTCTTCCTCTAGTGTAGTCTTGTTTACCTGCCACCTGAAATATACTTGATTCTCATCAACCTCCACCTCCTTCACATAAGAGAAAGAGAACCACTGTGTATGAAAGATGGAAAAAATACTAAGTACAAAATGTAACAAGATTCTTCACATATCCATGGACTCAAACAAGCAATATTACAGAAAATTACATCTCCAACTGTTCAAATATACCAACAGAACTCTGTTCAAGGGATAGCCTGTATTCCCACAAATACCATCAGTTTCCTAAGCAATTGCTTTAAACGTAAATTTAACCTGAGCTTTGAAGTACATAATAGGAAATAATCATTTTCTGCAGTACAAAGTTCAAAGGCATATTTTTTTTTAATCGAGTGATACACCATCTGCAGCCAGAAATGGTTAGAAGATGGCATTTAATACAGCCCTATAGATAGCAAAGAAACTGGGTTTCAGGGCAGGCATTCCTGCAAGACATTCCAGCAAGTTACCCAAAAACTAGGGTGGCTACTCTACCCATATACACTTGATTCATTATTCAAATTAAAAGGCAATGATATATTTTAAACACTGTGGGGACACTTACATAATCTACAACTCTTTTCAGTAACTTCACATCATTTTCTCGAGATCCACAGCTCTCTTCCAATTGTAGGTGCAATGCTGGAGAAAAAGATTCTCCCACTAGTTTTAAGCCAGAAATCCTAAAATAAATAAGAAACTTTTAACATACATCCTACCTGAACAAAGTGTTAAAGTTCTAGGCAGTGAGTGCTTCTACTTTCCAGGCAAGGAGTGAGAAGAGAGGGATATCCCACAGAAACTTGTCTTTCCTAAGGAGTTCACTAAATCTCACTATAGTACGTTTTTGTATTACAACAGCCAACTCCTCCTTTTGCAAAACAGATCAAGGATTCAAAATAAAGGATTTTGAAAGGATCTTTTCCAAAATCTAGGAGAATTGTTAATGCCAGGCCTACATTTTGCTGATAACAATACAGCTACCTAACTCAGGTCTTTGGAATCTGCATTAGGAAAATCAGTAATAATAAATCTTTCTGCCTACTTATGAGATGAGAGGAAATAAGGTCTATTTTTGGCAATACTTCTGATTTTTAATTATTTCTGCAGAAAATCTTTAGAATATCTTCTACTATTGGGTCAAAAGCTCTTCTAAAAACCAGTTACATTAACAGAACAACTCCCATGTCCGTATGTGCAAACGGCAGTTAATTAGGTTTTTAGAATTTGATTGCTACAGTGCTGAAACACGACCTCATTACACCCCACAGCTTGTTTACCCCATGTACTAGTACAGGCTTAGGGCTGACCTGCTGGAAAGCAGCTCTGCAGAAAAGGACCTGACGGTCCTGGGGGCCAAATTGACTATGAGTCAGCAATGTGCCCTTGTGGCCAAGAAGGCCAATGGTATCCTGGGCAGCATTAGGAAAAAACATTGCCAGTAGATCGAGGAAGGTGATCCTCCCGCTCTGTTCAGCCCTGGTGAGGCCACCTCTGGAGTACTGTGTCCAGTTCTGGGCTCCCCAGTACGAGAGAGTCCAGCGGAGGGCTACAAAGATGATGAGGGGACTGGAGTATCTCTCCTCTGAGGAAAGGCTGAGAGAACTGGGCCTGTTCAGGCTGGAGAAGAGAAGACTGAGGGGGGATCTTATCAATGCATTTAAATATTTGACAGGAACACTTAAAGAGGATGGGAACAGACTCCTTTCCCTGGTGCCCAATGGCAGGACAAGAGGCAAAGGGAACAAACTGAAACAGGAAGTTCTCTCTGAATCTAAGGACAAACTTTACTGTGAAGGTGACAGAGGCACTGGAACAGGCTGCCCAGAGCTGTGGAGTCTCCATCCTTGGACATACTTAAAAGCCATGTGGACAGGGTCCTGGGCAATATACTCTAGGCGACCCTCCTCGAGCAAGAGGGTTGCACTAGATAATCTTTAAAGGTCCCTTTCAACCTCAATTGTTCTGTGATTCTGTGATACACAGGACTGAACTACTTGCTTGGGTGTTAGATACAGGTTCTTAAAGGAAGACCTCCACGCTCAAAATTTAGCGGATCCCATAAATGCACATGTCTACCATCCACCATAATTTCGATTTCCTGACTTTGGTGAGCTTGCATCGCACAGACACACGTAAATTTATCCTCTTATTTTCAGGTAAGTCTTTACTTTCACAAAGCTCAAAACCCACTCAGAACAGAAAAGATGTCAAACCCATAAACGTAAAACTGGAGCCTACAAGAGAAAGAATGGACACTGCAAACACACTAAAACAATTATAAGCTTGAAAAAAAAAAAAAAAAGTGTACTCTAACATGAAAAGCATCTTGCATTATTTCTACAACACTATGTCAGTTCACAGTCCAGTCCAGAAAGACAGGTCAAACTGGCATCCTCTTCTTTGGCTACAAAATTGCAAACATTCTGGTGTCATTTACCTACACTTGCACACAAAGAAAACGGAAGCAATTTCTTTAATGCATACGCACATACAGTGCAAGTGTCCCACTATAACAGTACATATCTAGTGATCAGGGAAGACAAAGTCTGATAATGCAAGGAACCAGGAAAAACAGTCCAAGGTCCATCTACAAAGTAGAAAAACAAACGGAATATTCACTATAACGCAACAGTTATTTGTTACGTTCTCTAAGAGTGACCTCACATTTAAGTAGTATAATTCTAAAAGTAGGGAGGTGACAGTAAAAGTCACACAAAGCTTTATCGTAATTTAAACTCTGTTCTCCAGCAAATGAATTTAAGACAAAATATGCATTTGATAAACTACAAAGATCAGAAACTACTCACTACAATTAGGTTTTGTTTCAGATGGACATACTATTAGCTTGTAATTATACACCATGCAGTCTTCAATTAAAACAGGTAATCATAAACAGCATCTCCCTCCCACCTCCTCCCACCCCTCAAAGAAGAAACAAGAAAAGATGGGTAGGAAGCAAGCTTTGTGTCACTTCCATTCAAACTCCAAGCCTTTGCCCAAACATGCTTTTTATTAGCTACACACCTCCTCATAGAGCCTGCTTACAAGTCTCAAACTTAAGTTTAATCTAAAAACTTCTTCTGTCAGCCACAGCTGTAGTAAACCAAACTATATAATTCTTCCCATCTAACTATTTGAAGAAACACCAAGAGCTTAACATAACATTTTCTGATGACAGTATTTTAACATTCACAAAGAGCATTAACTATGTTTTCCTGAATCTTTGCCAAATTAAAATCAAACAAATATTCTGAAGTCCAATGCACGCATGCCTAAGTTTCCTGAAATCACAATTCCCTTTCCACAGGAAAGGCTGCAAAAAAGGCAGGCTTCATTCTGAAAGAAAAATGTACAAATGTCACGCAAAAACAAAAGACGTCTGAAAGATCTGTTTTTTAAGTAACAAAGGAACAAAACTGGGTTCCTGAACTGTAAGGCTCCTTTTAAGGCTACTTCTATATTAGTCAATTAAACATGCTTTGGACTGTTCTCTGGCTCCAAGGCCAATGGGTATGGAATTACTCACATCCATACTTTCAAGATGCGAGTCGCCAAGTCAGGGTGGCCACATCTAAACTGTCTATTGGGAGTGGTTCCTGGCTCATGCTAACTTCTGAACTGTATCCAGGAATTGTTTCAAAGAGTGCTATTTGGCCTGGACCAAAACCATGCCACAGACCATTCTAACAATGTAATAGTATAGACAATCGAGTTCCAGTGCCCAGGAATGTTTCCTGGCCTTAATTTACGAGTTTAGATGTAACCTCACGGAGCTCCCTGAAAGGGTGTACCTCAAAGCTCTCCGCACCTCAGTTCGGAGGTTGAGCCTCAAAACTGAGCAACAAGGCTAGAGTCTTAGCCTTCAAGAATTCTGCAAAATTCTGAGAATTCTCCAATAAAATTCTCAGCCAAGTCTAGGATATGCAGTGAGTAATGAACTATTTAAGGAATATCACTTACTGCTTTTATACATTTTTAAGCAAGCACAAAATCCTGTCCCCATTCTATCCTGTCCCCATGCACCAGAGCTGCTTCATTTCTATTTACAAAGATCCTACAGGTTTTTAAGTACAGCACAGACAGCCACGTTACTTATGACTATTTAGAAAGCTAGAAATATCCCTAACTTGTGTTAGTTGAGCATCCCACTGCTTGCTGTATTTTCTTATGCTATATAAGCTGCCACAGACAGTAAGAAAGTAATTCTTTGAGGGGTTGAGAAGAACTGTTTTCCTTCCATAAACCAGCACTTGGCTTGTACCCAATATGGGAAGAAACACCAGTCATTCTTTTAACTTATAACACTATTTTTTTTCCACTGCCCATACAGAGATCAAAATTTGGGGCGGGGTTATTCATGAACCCATCCTTACACACTAAGCTCTAAAACATACAGGTTTGTTACACTTTGGCTAAAGACAAATTTTCTTTATTTTTAATTTATTCCTCTCACTTGTTTTATTATGAGAAAAAAGAAAAGCTGTGCATTCTTTTTCACTTCCTTTGTGCACAGTTCTATTCTCCTTTTATGCTCCCTTTTAAACTGACAGTTCTATTCTATCTCAGGGAGAGCACAACCAAAAACTGGAGTCAAACAGTAGCCGGGATTACTGAGGGAGAAGAGTGTGTTTAATGTAACTGCATTAAAAAAAAAAACATATTCTGAAAACTTTGCTTTCTGTTTAAACAGTTGCACATATTTTGCAGCAAGGCTACTAATTAAAAACAAAACAAAAGCCTACATCACACTGGATCATGCAAATATTAGTTCAAACATTCCCTCCAATATTGCTTTATACACCTGCTGAGATAGTTCACCTGCTACAAAGCCGCCCAATCATCTGATATTATTGAATCCTACAAGTTCTTTTCCAGCGTGACCAAGAAGTAACTCCCTTTGCAATTTCTGCAATTTGACCTGTGTATTATCACACTATTTTCCATAAGGCAGAAATAGAAAAATCCTATTATAGGACACTTAGGCACTTGTTAAGGACACTTATTTTGTCCACTCGTTAATTTGTGACTATAGTCATCACTGAAAGAATTTAAGGGAAAAAAGATAGTATTAGTCAGAGGATAATCAAGCGTTAGCCATGTGTTATCCAGTACTGTTTTGTAGTGGATATTAACAAATAAAAGGTTGATCATTTCCTTACACACGGTTCGCTCTTGCATTTTAAATGTATTTATAATTGCCACTTTACAATGGCAAGTATAGAAGAACATTACAATTACTTTCCCTTTCACCTCATTCATAAGATGCTGTTACTAGTAAAGAAAAGACACTAACAATTTTTAATTGACTGTAAAATATTTCAAATTCTGGAGCATCTGTATGTTTTTGATGTGGAAGTCTATGAGTTTTCAAACCGCTATTTAAACAAAACATAATAAAAGGAGACTAGGATTATTTTATGGCAGGATTATTCCTTATAAACTGAATGTTGCTAAAGAGAGTTACAAAAGTTCTAACATAAAAATTGGGCTAAGCAAACATAAAAATTGGGCTAAGCAGTAAACTGCTGTCAAAACACAGATGCTTGTTTGAGATAACAAGTAACTCATACCGAATAACTGAACAATGTGTTTAAAAAAAAAAAAAAGCCAGTACCATTAATAATGCATTATAGATTTGGAGTGTGTGTGTTTAGTTTTTATGCATTTCTGTATATGTAACAGAAATATATACGTTGAAGAAAAATAATTGTAAAATATAGGCGTTTTATATATCTAATCTGCAAACTATAGTAATTGAATAGACAGGGAAAAGTCCATAGTTTTTACTATCAAATACCGTCAGAAAAAAAATACAATTAGTCAATATAGCCACCTTTTAAAACAGATTACTGTTAGGAAATTTTTAAACAGAATTCCTATTTTTCAGATAAACGCTAGCAGTTTGCTTTATGCCTTCAGAATAATCAATACTTCTGATACTATTAGACATTCAAATCTCATATCTAACAACAATATTGTATATAAGTTGATTGCAAGGTGCTTTTTTCCATTTGAAATAGTATCAACTAAGCTATGCCCGTAACTATAATCGTATCAAATGCTTTTACTTACACATTTCTTTTACCATGATTATCAATACTTAGCACCATCAAAAAAATCGCTGCACCTTCTTGAAGACTTAAATATCTATGAGCTTGTAAACATCTTCTTCACTTCTTATTTCAATACCCATAGAGGGATTTAGAAAATACATCTAAAAATTCCAGTTTAAGCATCAGTAACATCAGAAACACTTTTGGGCAAGGAGAGTTCTTTAAAGTTGGGCTTATAAAGGGATGGACAGATTGACAACAGCACAAAACTCCCATAAAGGGATGGACAGATTTGACAACAGCACAAAACCCCCACAACAAAACAAACAAAAAAAACCCCAAACCCACCCTCAACAACAAACAAACAGCTTACCCTTGTAAAGCTCTGTGAATTCGCTTGCATTTTCCCTGGAGAATCTGAAAAATGTCTAGACAAAAAACAAACAAACAAACAAACAAAACTCCCAAAAACTCAGACCTTGTTTCTGCTTTACTTTTCTGTAAGTCTAAGATTAGAAAAACATTTGGAAAGAAAATTAATTTATTAAAGCACTAATTCTCTTCACTACTCTTCATAATGTTCTTCAACTCCCATTTCTGCCATGAAACGGCAGGCTTTTTAAGATCCGACAGACACGTTATTTCCCTTTATCTCTGCTCCTGCTGCATGAATGCTCCCCATTCATGATCATGGGGAAAGGATGACACAAACACTTAGCAGGGGGATTGAAATGACTGATCCAATTTATACATTTGTACAAAATATCTACAGCCAAGCAGATTTCTGCTCCTTGATCCTTTCACCTGCTTATTGCCAATTCTCAAACAGGAAATTTTGACTCCTGTATCTGCAAACCGTGGTTCCTTCCCTAAGTAAAAGTCAGCCCTTCACCACAGCTAGCAATCCCAAAACCTACTCTCAATTTTTTGTTTAACTTTTGAGGATGAGGCAGGGACTACAGAGGACCCTTCTGCTTGGATTTTTCTTTCTTTTTTTATTTGTGACAAATCAAATACTGCAGCTCCCTGCAGATCTCCTTTGGCCTATTGGTAGTAATGAAGGAGGACAAAAAAAAAATCTCAAAAACCAAACACAATTTGGCCAGTTTTGTCTCTGCTTATACCGCTTTCCCCCAAAATTCATTCTTAGCTTCTAGAAACAAGAGCTTTCCAACTTCATCCCAATGTCCTGTACTTAGTCCTGTCAAAACGTGAAGTGATTATGCCATAATCCTGCCTGAGATACTTGCTTGGATGCTCACTTGGAGAACGACAGTAATCACCACCACCAGAGTGAAAGCGGAAAGGAAAGAGTCTTTTAATTCTGAAGAAATATTTCCCTACTCTTTTGTCTTTAAATTTCCGTTTCTCCATTTGTCCTAAAGACGCTTATTTTCAAGGAAGGAGCAGACAATAAGTCTGTAAAGCAGAACAATAACTTCTTATCTGGAGCTCAACAGTTGCCTTCTCTGGCCCTTCTGGCCTCAAGTAATTCATTTTCATCAGGGAGAAGGATGAGGTAAAAAAAAGTTATTAAAAAGAAAAGCAGGAGGGAAAGTTATAAAAAGAAAAATAATTATAAGTGTAAAACTGATTAGCTGAAGAGAGAGAACATATAAACAAAGAAAGGTAAAGAATCAAAGTACAGAGAAATACAATTTATTAGTTTGGGGTGAAAAAAAGATTGAAGAATAGGATTTTCCTGAATTAAGTACCTGGATTATCTTCCATAATATTCAGAGCCTCAATAGCAGCAGCAGCTAACAAAGGAGGTAGGGATGCAGAAAAGCAGTAGCCCTGACCAGACAACCGCTGGGGGGGGGAAAAAAAAATCCACTGTTTTGTTTGTAACAATATAACAATATAGAAAATGTTTTACAAGTAAATGTATTTAAATTTAAAGTAGGTCTCTTATCAGTCTATAAAGTTTTGCAGAACAAGAAAGTTTCTATATAGAATCAAATGCTGTGTAATAATTTGTATCATAACATAGCTTGTAAGTCAATAAACCACTCCTATTTCTCAGTAACTAATCCTGCCCTGCCATATAAAAATAAGACTTGGCTTACCTGATGATCAATAACAAAAGATCTTCCACAACAAAATCCTCCAATAGAAGCCAGTGAATTTTCCATGTTTGCACTGATAAGATCTATATCATCAATCTGCCATTTAAATTAACAAGTTATTAAGAAACGGCTTTGATCAAATCAAGACTTACTATAAAATACATTCAAACGTGTCTTATTTCGTATTATCATAAATACTAGAGAATGTCCAGCATGAAATCACATATTCAAGTGCAGCTGCAATTGAAATAATTTCAAACTATACAAAAGGGACTTTAGAAATTAACATTTATAGCTCTGTATATAATTTACACCAGAGCACTCTTTCAGGCTTTGCAATGTACAGAACACAAATAGAAAAAAAAAAATTATATGGATATGGACCACGACTCTTCCAAAGCACTCACTGGCAAGGTGTCCTTTAAAAATTTAAGTAGTCCCACAGAAGTCAATAAGTTATGTGACTAAAACTGAGCACAAGCCTAGTTAAATCAGAGTTTGGACCTCAGAGACATAATTGTCTTATTTCACTCATTAGTTGCAAACAAACAAGTTACTTTTGCCACGCTCTGTAATGCATACAGATGACCATCACTACAAATTTCTATTTTCAGTAGACAAGACTGAAAGACTGTGTGTGTGAAAGTATTTTACATATAAGCCAATTAATCAGATTGTGGTTGGCAAGCATCACAGCAGCACTGTTTGTTTCCTTTTCTAAAGCTGTTTATCATTCATTTTCACTTTTTCACACTCTGGATTGATCAGTTAAAGTGAAAACAAAGAAGGAGTAGGAGTATAAAGCAGGGAGAAGATGAAATGTCATAATTAGATATGCGACTTCTTAGCTGCACTCTGACACTGCCCTGAGGAGGCAAGTAAAAGATGCTCCACACTGAGGAGACACTGGCTGCCAAAAGAGCATTTCTTCTTTCCCCAGCTCAGGTGGTTGTGGCAGAAAAGAACTGCAAGGATTCCAAAATATATAAATCATTCTAGGTCAATACTCCTCAGCAGAAGAAAAACCATAAAAGATACACTTGCTGTGTTGGGAAAATATTTTGGCTGAATCTGCCAGTAAAGGAGTAGGACAATACCTTTGAAAGAACTAACAAAAAGGGACTAACAAAAGCTTTCTCCCATTTCTTTTTACCCTGGAGTCAAGGCAGTAGACCAGAGTGGGCATTGGGAAGTGGCCATTGAGAAGACTTTTCTGACTTACCCCTAACTCCCAAAGACATATGGAGCTGGAAAACATTACAACCGTCATTTCACTGAGCACCAAAAAAAAAGTATAAAATTATGCACTGTAAAAATTCCTTTGTTTATCTTCCTCACTAAAGATACATATTGTAAAAAAATATTTCAAGTAAGTGGGTGAAAGAAAATAGTGCCAAGCCCTGAACACTTTACTGCTGATAACTGGACAGAGGGAAAAGCATGTTAAGGATACCGTCATACACTAGTAAATACTGTTAATGCCACAAGAAACCAGTAGCAGAATTTGCCTCTCTACAGGTCTCTTGTTTACAACAAAAAAAATGCAAGAAAATGGCACTTACATTTATGCCAAAGTGTTCAGTAATTCCTCGTCCATGCTCCCCAAGGACTCCAAAGGAAAGGCTCTCCTCCAAAAAAATTCTAACTTTGTATTTATACTTCAGTTTTATCTAAAACAATGAAAATAATACAAAACACAGGACAAACTCATCAGAATTTGGTAACAAAATGGGTGGGGGAGACAAGGTAAATACAGGCAACTACAGTATCCTGAATACTGCAAAGATGTCGGCTCTAGAGTTGAGTTCTGTCGTTAAGACCTGGAAAAAGTTTTCTAACCGTTCCCATGCTGTTTAACACTAAAGAAAGAGTACATTTCATAAATGCCAAAGGTCACGTACAAAAAAATAACCTATCAAGAAGAAACAAAGTTTATCAAACACTTTCAAAATAATACGCTTTCACAGCATTTCTTGACCTACAGGCTGCATAACAAGCCAATTTATGTTGAATAATAAACGTGTTCCTTGGAGTCACTGTTTATTACCGCCATGTGAAGATTTCTTTGAAATTCTGTATTTTTTTTGATATAATTTTAGTTTAACAATTCCGTTTCACATAGCTTTTGAGAATATAGTAGATTTTACAGGCTGAAAACTAAGACCTTAACTTGATATTTATTTCCCAGTCTATTACTACTTACTGATCAGGAGTTTCCATAAAACGTCAGTCTGGGATCCCCATTTCATGAATGTTTGAGAAAGAAAGGAGATAAATTGAAAATTATATCCAAAGCTTTTCTTTGTAGGCTTAATTGCACAATATTACTGTTTTATTAGTCATGTGTGTTCATACACAAAGTTTAAAAAGCAAACTCAAACCACTTACCAATTCTGGAAGAGGGCAGACATCTCCTGTATTCATATACAATCCTTCCACCACAATAAACCTTCGAGTTACACGGGCCTTGCGAGGATTCTTCAGAGAAAGATACGGTTTCAGTTCATATCAACAGTTACTAACAAATGAAGCTCTGACGGTTTTTTGGGAAGGAGGTAACGGGAAGGGAAGGAAGATAATGTCTCCTTTTAAAGTCAGTTTTTACTTTAGTCTAAATTTAGTATTTATCATTTGTAACAGAGGTTGAAATGTGTCACTGGACTATTTTTCTTCATTTTTCTAATAGTTTTAAAACTTCTAACTCTTACACAAAATTTGTTACAAAACAAGGAAACTTAAACCATAACCAATTAATTTGAACATTACGCATAAAATAGAAACAATACAGTACAGAACAAATACTGCAAATCTAGGTCTCTACTACATTCAGAACAGCTCTGTTCCCTCATTAGTCGGAGCATTTAGAAGGCTTTTCAACAACTGGTTTATGCAACCGGATTCTCAATGCAGCACAATCCTCTTAGAAGCAGTTGACTTCACAAGACAAGATCCAGAAGTATTCATAACTTTCAAGTCACAGTCTGGTCTCTGGATAATAAAGGCCATAAGAATATCCTGCACTGGTTTCTGTTTAAACTGTGATCGTAGGATTTGACTTTTGCTGTTCTAAAATGACATTCTATTCAAAAACTGTTAGCAATGGAAAAACCGTAAGTTGTTCCACGGGTTACACTACCCTCAGCATTAATATTCACCACTTATTTCTTCAGCACTGCCCAGTTTTAATTTCTTATCATTTGATTGTGCTAAACCTTTACATAAAATGAAAGGATGTTCAAATTATGGTTCCCTTGTTACTTACTTTAATGCCCTAGATCAGAAAATACCAATAGGATTTAAGCTTTATCACCTTTTCCAGTTCCTGGGAAAAGATTTAAAGAACGTTTGTCTTTCCTAAGTGGCAGGTACCAAAACCAGGTACAGCCCACTTTTCAAGCTGCCCCACCTCTAGCAGTAAGACCTACCCCTTCCTACTCAGGATGTCTTGATTATACACATATGGACTACATTAAGCTTGCTGGCCCCCAACTTACGTTCACATTCAGCTAGCTACATTAAGAAACTTTAATCACGTAGCTTAGCCAAAGCACTCTGCTCCAACAAACCAAGTGTGTTATGCAGACAGATCACAACACTACTCTGTCAACTAAATCTAAAATCTCATGTAAAGATTATTTAACAAGATGCATTTTCCATAAACGCATGTAGACTAGCTTCTTTAAATTTGCTATTAATCAGATCTATTATTGATTTCGATTGATGTTAAGCTGATTGGCTTACAATTATCCACTTTATCTAGTTTACTTTTTCTAAGTGTTAAAACAACATGAGCTTTCTTCCAGTCGTCTTCAACTTCCCCAGCATTCTGTGACTGAGGGACGTAACGGAGCTAGTTCTTCAGCAGATTCTTTTAAAACTCGTACACACAAGTTATCTGGACTTGCTGAGGCTGATTTTAGTAGCTGCTTTTGGATACCCCTCTGTATTACTGCCAGAGTATGAAGTCAGTCATCAAGCTGACCCCAAATATAGGTTTTAAAGAGAGAAAACATCGTAAGAGTTCAGTGCAAGATAGATAACTGACTGAGGAGACGTGAAAGAAAAAACAAACAAACAAACAAAATTACATTCCTTCTATAAATCACACTTAAATCACAGTGACTAGCATCACTGCTTCTGTGTTGATTTTACTGTATGGCTTTCAAACGGATAATATGGGTACAATTTTTAGGTAAAAGCAGTTATACAAGTATCTAAAGGACAAAAACCATGTAAGAGTACCAAAGAATTTCCATACTTCAGTCATCTGCCCACAGTGATGTCCCCTGCCGCTAAAGCCTATGAGTTTACTTCCAGTAGTTATAATGACAAATGTAAAAAATGATCTTAATTACATAAGCAACATCAGCTGTTCAACAGAGATTTATGAAAATGAGATAACTGTTTATAAGCACTGCGTCCATTCAATTAGAGAACCCAGTAAGAAAAAAAAAGAAAAGGTGATAGGGCACAAAAGAGCACAAACATTTCAAAGGAAACGTACCTTTTGATCTTCAGTCTCCTGTTCTTTCAACAGTCGTTCAAGGTCAGCCATATCATTATGCTTAAATAACTTGATGTTACTACGAGACGCCTGTAATCCCTTCTGAATAGCAAAGCAGGCAGCTTCATCTCTGTAAATACAGTAAACTAAGTTTGCACTCGGTTTAGCATTTATTCAAAGAAGAAAGCTGGCTAATGATCTTTTTAGGACTGTTCTTCTTTTGAGTTAATACCTATACTCAGGTGTAGTTACAACCAGATCTGTTAAAGCATTGTATATTTTATTTACATTCTGAAGACTTATTTCCAAAGCTTCTCAACTTTTCTATACACTATAACTACTGAAAACAAACCCAGAGGTCTTCTTGAAGCGTGCACTGGTCCTTTGGTTGTATGTGACAACAATTCATTTGAGTACAACGTTCCGTGGACTGGGTACAATTCCCTGGTAATCATCCCAAAAGCTCTCTTTCCATTTGCTCTGGGTCTTAGCAGAAAAGCACAAGGATGTGCCTATAACATTTACAGTGGTCTTCAGAGTATTCAAAACCTGATTTTTAATACTCTTTGGGAATTATTATCTCAGTATTCCTATGGGGAAGGGGGTGGGGGAAGTGGCTATTTCACAGCGGCATACACCCAATAATTATTTAAGAGGGGCAACTAAAGCAAACCTCCTGCACATGCTAAATGCAATAATTTCAACCAAGCTGCTTCTTAAACAAGGGAAGAAGATCTTTTTGCTAGTGAGAAACTGAAACAATAAGACGACAGCTAAATCCAGCATGCACCTGCATCTCGAGTATTGTGCGCATTTCTCGTTGTTCATCTCAAAAAAAAAAAAAAAAAAAAAAAGCTGAAGGTGTTCAAAGATGGCCAAAAAAGATGATCAAAGTTATGAAAGAATTTCTATACAAGAAGTCTACTAAGCTAGGAATCTTACACTTAGAAAAGATAACTGAAAATGTTTTATGGTAGACAACTATAAAAGTATCTGTGGTATGTAGAAGATGGGCAAACAACAACTATTCGCTGTCTCTTTTTATAAAAATCAAACACATCAGTTGAAACTAGTAGACGTTACATTCAACATTAAGATATTTATTCATACAATGCTCAGTTCAACTGTGAAATTATATGCCAGAGGCGCACTCTGGATAGTAAACATTTCTACTGGTTCAAAAACAATAGGAAAAATTAAGAAAAATCCATGAAGATCTATTGAACCCAAAAACCTCCCCTTTGGTTCAGAAAGTTTTAAGTGTTTTTACACTCTGTTTCTCCTGGTATTTTACTCTTCCCTAGACAAATTGCTACTGGCTACTCTCAGCAACCAGACAGATACTGGGCTTGCTGAATCCTTGATTTGACCCAGTATAGCTGTTCTATCACTATGTTAATCCACAGTGATATTTATCCAACTAGTCCATTGCAAAAATGCCTGAGGGGAACAATTGGCTTGCAAGAAAGGTGAAAAGCCAACAGTAAATAAGAGAAAAGCACATACGACTATACATTTTCTTTAGAAGAAAGTTACTATCAGACTTCCATACACCCTTGTATACACAGACCTTGCTTTCCAGCTGAGGGTCCAAGTCTGCTCGTCCTTGAAAAAGCAGCAACTGAATTGTATTTGGAGTACTTGGTTAAAAAAAAAAAAAGGAGCTTTTTGTTTAAGTATTTTGTCATATAAACAGCATTATTTTCTAAATGGTTAAATTAATACGACCCACAGTAATCAAAAAAAAATTTAAAAGAGGACTCCTAAATCTGGAATTTAAGAAGAAAACAGTACTTACACAAACACAATGTCTCCTCTTTTTGAATATGCAGGAATAGCACTGGCAATGGTTGCAAATCCATATGAGTATATAATAGCTTCCTCTGTCCTCATGAATTTTGCGAGTCGTTCTTCTAATTCTAAGTGCACATCTATTTGAGAGAAAAATTAAAGCAAACTTAGACAGTTGAATTGCTTTTCTATCAGAAAGACTAATTATGGTTGCTTCAATAATCATCTAATGATTGTTTAATTGTAGTAACAGCATTACAACAAATAACTTACCAAAAAACAGCTACAGTCAATCCACTCTTACTTAAACTGACAAGTAAACCACTATTAATCAGAAGCTCTGATAGATATGAAAATATTTAAGTAATGTGGTGCTCTCACGTTGGTAATTAAAAGTCTATTTGTGATTAGACCACAAGCACATGAGGCAGGCTTCCTGGTCTGTGACTAGGGAGCACAGTTACTACAGTCAGACAATAAACAGCAGTTTAATTTATAGCAGTTAACGAGGTCCTGTTGGCAGACCATCAGTTTTTCCAAGCTGAAGCTTTCACTGCACCTAGCATGGCTATCACTATAATTGGAAATTGCTCTTGTCAGGCTGCAATCACATACCATGTCCTGAATGCAATTCAGCTAACTGAAGAGGTCATCATCCGAATGCCAGAGATTACTCACCCTTAAGATCAATTGACAAAATTATACAAACATTTCCCAAATCAATTCAGTCAAAATGATCCAGGTTAGAAACAAAACACTGAATCAAAAGATTAAGGGCAATACCATATGGTGAGTGGAGGTACTTCAGAAGCAGGCAGAAGCAGAAAGGTGACCACAGACTTAAGTACTCTGCCTAAGCAAGACAACCTACATCAGCCAAACTTATTTTAATTATGCAACTATCTTGCCACCAGGCGCTTCTACTATCAAACATGGTAGTCAAGGAATTACACCTTTTAACAACCAGAAACGACGGGGGACTTACGGGCCAATAGAGGTCCTTAGAATAGATCAAGTGTGACTTGTAAGATTACCTCCGGCCAAAGGTTATCTTTTTGCAATTATCCAAAGTGCATCAAAACTAAGTTCAAATGAACAAACACCAATTGAACATACAGATCCTTCAATAGCCTATGAGGCATGGTTACTCCTGTGTTGCTATTTCTAGCCAGTAGGGGTGCAGCAAGAAAGGGTTTTGTAAAAATCTTAACTTTGCCATATGAAACACAAATAACATATCGCTTCCCCATAAGGGCACACTCACCTGTATATTTACAATAACAGCAAAGGATATATCTTGAAACATCAGACTCCCAGTCACAGTCGAGAGCAATTTTATCTACAGTCTATACACTGTAAGACTTTAACTATCTTCTCCTAATATTTAGCTGAGCATCAAAAGTGGAATGAAGAAGAATTTTTGTTTTTTCTCTGATTTTGTTTTAACTGAAAGCAAAAGTTTAATCACTTATTCTTCTTTTAATGTTTTCTTTTTCTACCTATCACTTTGATCCAGCTGTAATAGCTAAACTAAATACATTCAGAGAAACCTAAAATAGCTTTTCTTCTCCAAAAGATTTAAAAGGAAGGATACTGATCTTCTACTTTCTGAGAGAGTCTTTGTATCTTTTTCTTCATTTCTATACGAACTTCAGGACCTATGAACTGAAACTGAATCTCCAGCCAGGCTTTAAAAAGTATGAAATTTGATTCAATTATTGAACCAAAAGCCCAGGAAGGATCTTTTTTTCTGGCAGCAAGCACCAAAAAAGGAGGCGGGCCACATGGCATATAAAACATGTAGCATAAACAACATTCACCCCAAAGCGCTCCTTTTTGAAGCCTTGTCAGCTGAGAATCACAAATCAAGGGGAATAAGGACTAACCTATTACTCTGAGTGACCAGTTATTGGTGTCTAATGGGAAAAAATACTTTGTTTGAGAGTAAAAGATGACCTACACCTTTCAACTAATATACTTGATCTGAAAAGATGAAGAGATCATCATCCAGTTAAAAATGAAAACTTGCATGCTCCTCACTGTGCTTTCGCTCAATAACAAACACCGCACTGAGTAGGGGCTAGAATAAAATAGCGGGCAAAAGAAATATTGCAAGCAACAACCAGCAAGCAAATATAATCAGATGCTACTAAGGAAAAAAAAAGGAATTTTACAAGCCTGGTAAATTTTGCCAAGAATAAGAATACTTAAGTCTACTGAAGGCAAAAACTGCAGGTAAGTGCAAGATACAACATAAATACAGCTGATACAACATCAAATAAGAAAACGGATGCTTTGTTAAACTTGTGAATTCAAAAAGCCTAAGGCAACATTAGTTAAGGCTTCACTGCCATTCCATCATAATAAAAACAGGATACCATCCAACTCATCTATTCTTCAATCAAATAATTTGCTTTAGTTATTTCAGTCAGGTTACATTAGTTGCATTAGCTTACCTAACGGGAGAGCTGCAATCACTAACTACAGTATATTTGCACAGAGCAAGATATGAGTAGAAGATCCTTCTGCATACTTACGAAACCTTAATATAGCTAGTAATGTCAACAACTGCAGAAAAGTGCCAGTGTAGAGTTTAGCATGCGCTAGCACTCAAGCCAAGAGTAAAACTATTGAGACCAAAGCCCACATCTCCTTTTATATACCTTTTCTGCTAGCCCATCTTTATCCTCATTTTCATAGAGTACTGAAGTGACGGCTGCTAGGCAACCTACAAAAACGTTTAAAAAAAGACCTCCCCCTCAAACAAACCCTCACCTTCTCAATATGGAGATAATTACCATACAGATTCAGAGTCATGCGTGAATATGGTGACATTTCAAGGTTAGCATGGGATAAAGGCATGGAATGCAGCCTTCAGGGATACAGCAGAGTAAAAAGCAAAAATTTCTTAATAGGATCCCACTATATCTAAGAAAACTCTTCAAACAGGCAGCAATACAAAGAATCAAGTTTCCACTCAGAATAAATTAGAACATGGTATCTACCTTTCCAAGAAGAAGAGACTGCTGCTAGTGAGATATGAGATATCAGCCCCTAAGAGGGACTAATTCCGAGCGAGAACTATTGACAGTCATCAATTAAATCCCATACTGGGAGCAAGTGTGAAACTATGTAGCTCTAGACACAACATAACTCACTTACCAAAGTCAGAATGCATGAATAATTGCAAAAAAGCTTTTGATGGGTCCAACATCATGGAAATAACAAGTGTTTCATATCCAGGATTAATAATCCTGCAATACTTTAATGTTTAATGACAAGGAGAAATGGGAAGCCAGTTTGGGATCTAATCAGAGTAGTGGGTGTTTGTCTCAAATCTGAAACCAATTCTCAATTACTTTATTTGTAAAACACAGTATCAGAAAGTGGTCAATAACATCATTTCTTGTCTAGTGACGCCATGCAGCAATACCACAGATTGTACCTCCCGCTTTGTAAAATGAGGCATTTACGTAATGAATTCAAAAGCCAATGAACAGTACTAAGAGGCAGGAAACAACCTGAAGAATCTCTCATTCACTAGAGACAATCAACTTTTAATCACAATCTATTTCAAATAATTTCTAAAAAGAAGGACCAAAGTGGAAGATTCCACTAAACTTAGAATCAGGCTGCACTTAAAGAGCAGGAAGCATTAGTCCACAAGTTCCCTTGAGCTATTCAGGTTTTTTTTTGTTTGTTTGTTTGTTTTTTTAAAGAGACTGAATGAATTCCCAGAGATTACTGCTGAACTGTGATCAACTGAGGGAACCTAGCTTCCTAAAACCTCACTAGTAATCAACAGGCTACCATGACCCTGTTTAGAAAAGAATTATACCTCCAGACTAATGAATGGTCTTTAAGATTGATGGTCAAAGACTCAATTTTGTTCCGATATATAGAGTAGTTATCAAATCAAAATAGATGTAGCATGACCATGGAAAAGACTAGCTTGATTAACTGAAAAAATCCAAGTTAGTCTTATGCTGAATTCAGGTCAAGTCTAGCTCTATGAAATCATTTGAGTATAAACATGCTGCAAATTCCATCACTTCTGGGAAGTGTCAGGAAAGCTCACAAGACAACAAATCAATGCTTTTAGCCCACAGCTGTGCAGCTATTCATTTATTACTGTTCGGTTTCCAGTCCCTATTTCAAAATACCGACATCTATAAAGAATCATTTCCAGAGGCTGATATTTAAGTTGCTTCTTCTTAATAAGAACAAAAAAACCTTCAGCAACACCCTCTTGCACCATAAAAACCTCTTAGTTAAAACATTAAGGTCACAAATAAAAGAAAATTTCATTCTTACTACAGCATTAGATGAACTTAACTAATAAGCTTTATCACAGAACCCAGAGATCAGACTGCCCTCGTGTGGCCTATTTAAAAGCATATTACTAACTGGCACTCACAAATTCATCATAGTTGATTAGACTCTAATATACTCTTTTTCTCTACTGCTGCAGTCAAAACTAAAGCAGACTATATTTAACTTTGTAAATTTCCTCCAAGAGCAATACTGAAAGGACAGAGTGAGAAAAAGCATAGAAATCAATAAAAAACATTGTTATCAGTGATAGATGCCGCCAATCATTACCATTACAGTACAAAAAATAATCCACACTGTTAGAGGATATTTGCTCTTCAGAGGGAGAGGAATAATTTGCTGTCTATATACAGGACTGTTTGGTCCAAGTCACTAACCCAATCTGAACAGCTTTAAATGTAAATTTAAAAAAGTAACTGACCAAAAGTACCATAGAATCCTCTAGGTCCACAGGTGCCAACACCATACTTCTTCAGGGATGCCTGGGCTGCATTCTTCAACAGAAGAGAAATACATGAAATATTTATTCCTAAAATGGATCTCCAACGCTTGTATACAATTCACACAACTTCATGCTAGTGTACGTGTACTAGTTCTTGCACTGTAACATAACCAGTTTCACAGAAAGTATAATAGTGTACTGAATTCTGTGAATATATTTCACACCACAGCTACTTTACATGAATGTTTAAGCATCATTCACTGTGCTCTATTGACAACTGACAGTAGATACTAATCTAACGTGACAACTGACAACTCCAAACAGGCACATCAGATAAAATTTTAGAAAAAAAGACAAATGTAAATAGCACAAAATTACAAGATTTATAATCTTTCTTGTTACTTTAAAAGTAGCAAGAAGTTCCTTGACAAAGTTTATGCTTTCTGAAGTCATCCCTAATTTCAAGTTAGCACACAAACTAAAAGAACCAGCACACAATAACAGCAAGCACTCACCTTAACTTTTTCATTATCCAGAAGTCCAAGGAAATTAAATGATGCAAAGTTTATACATTCCTTGCCATTAACCGTGATTTTATGAGTGGGAGGACTAAAAAAATTAGAGATATCTACAGTTATGAGTGAAGAGTTACTTTATGGTTTAGATAAACAATTACTCAAGACTTAAAGAATAAAGAAAAATAGCTATTACCCCTTTAAATATAAATATCACACCCATATTCTGTACTCCAACACCCACCTTGTTTCAACAACTATGCAGTTTAACATTACAAACCTCAAAACCTCAATTAATCAAAGTGTTGAGAAGTCTCAAAGCTATGTCTGAATGCAAAACCTTACATCTGCCCATTTCCAAATGTGTTGTCAAATATTGAGCTCCTATAGTATTTCTCAAAAACAATAGTTTCAACAAGTTTTTCCTATGTGGAAAGTGGCATCATGCAGTTCTCATAAACAATCAAAATTAAGCAGTGCTGCTCAAAACTAAAGAGTGCTCCCCAACGATAGGATGAGAGGCAACAGGCACAGACTGGAACGCAGGAAGTTCTATCTGAACATGAGGAAAAACAACTTCACTGTGAGGGTGACTGAGCACTGGAACAAGTTGCCCAGAGAGGTTGTGGAGTCTCCTTCCCTGGAGATATTCAAAAGCTGTCTGGATACAATCCTGGGTAATGTGCTCTAGGTGACCCTGCCTGAACAGGGGATTTGGACTAAATGATCTCCAGAAGTCCCTCCCAACCTCTCAACCATTCTGTGATTCTGTGAAATATCAAATGTCTGCACACAGCTGCTCAAAATCTAGTTGCTGACAATACTTTAATGGGTACATTTGGTCAATGTGTGCCAAGTAAACACAAAGTTTAAGCCAAAGTTACTCGCAATGCTGAAGAGGCTGAACATCAATAGAAAAAAACGACACACACAAAAAAATTTTTAACCTGTTCACTTTGAAGATTAAGCATATGTTGCTTTGACCAAGCAACCGTAAACCTTGCGAAACAGCTTCAGGAAATTTTCAGCTAATGTACTGAATGTGCCATACACCTTTATCATTGTCATTCTATCACGTTAAACTGACAAAGCTGAAAGAAGCAGTTCTGCATTACTAAAATGCACCTCCTGCACAGCAGTAACATTATACAAATGTGCAGCAAACTGACTTGGGGAGCCAATCGCCTTTAAAATTAAAATTGCATCAGTTCCTCAGTCTGGCTCATCAATCAGCTGTACCGCATGTTGATGCCCTATTGAAGTCAAACAGCTCCTTAGGTTCACAGATGCTTGTTAGAGTAGGTCTATACCTATGCATTTGGGCATTAGCACAAGGATCAGTATATTCCCAGAACACTATTAACCTGGTAAATGTAAAGTAATTTGCCTCCCCAGCACTGCTTCTCAACCCTAGAACATATACTAACGTTCACAAACAACTTGCCCAGGACAAAGCTGCACTCCTCATCAAAACATGGCCATATTTCACTATCAGATTTTTACCCAGTCTTCTAAAGGAACGTTTGTGGTTAGACAGAAACCACTGATGGAAAAATTTAGTCCAGTAAATAATTATACCCAAAATATGTATGCTAACGATACCATAAAGCCTTCTTCGCAATCTCAAAAACAACATGAACAAGTCTTTGCAAGAGGAAAAAACATGAATTTCTTCATAGTTTCCCTCATCTCCCTTCCCCAAGCATAACATATTTCTTAAGACATCATTGTATTATCACAGTTTTGCTTATCATTCAGCAACATACATCACTGGAATCTTGTTTAAGTAAAAAAAAATTGGTGAGCAGAAAAAAGCATGTTAACAGATAAAACACGAGACATAAGGTGTTTTACACATTGAGAGAGGAAGAAGTCTGTCCCCTCCCTCTGGTTGGTCAAAATAATTTTTAAGATTTTACCAAAATATTTAATACTTCCTAGAGTAGTCACGAGCCTATACAAACCAAATTCACATATTACATCAAATACGCAGTATTAAACTACCACAAACTAATATAATTAAGACATACCTAAGTCACCATTCATAGAAGATACTAACACATGATAATCAGGGAAAGAGGACTGCCTCACTAGCATCAATATGGTTCCTCCTAAAACGCTAATTAAAAAGGGGACAGAAATGCTCTTGAGTTGCAATTAGAATAAAGAAACTTTCATTTCTGTATTAACTGAAATGGGGCCTAAGTTTATAGGCCAAGTTTCAAACTCATGGCTGTTCCGCAGCTTACAGGAAGGTGGTTAGCTGGCAGACTAAACTTTACCAGACAGATGCCAAGTTGTCCCCATAGCTGCTATTAAGTCTAACAGCCACAGCATATTAACCTTCTATCGCAATGTTTCCTGCACTGGAAGGTTCTAAATAATTTACGCATTTTCTGATAAAAGATTTATTTGTGTTTTTTTCAATAAAAAGATCAGAACATCGAAACCCTCCTTTTACTCTAAGGTACTGCTTGCTTCAAAATCCTGAACAATAATGGGGGGGGGAAGGGGGGAATCCACTCTTCATATAACAGAAGTCAATTAAAACAGGCATTCTTTTTTCACAGTAGGCATTTCTTCACTGTGGTGGCTGAGCCATCAAAATGGAGCTCCTTGTGAGAGCAAATGATTGTGCTCTGTCACTAGATTATTTTAAAATATTAGTGTGACTGGCAGGATATTAAGAATGTTTACATTTTCTAAGTTACCAACATAAACAAAGCTGAAGCTTGGGAAAGAAATTTCAAAGCAATTTCTGAAATTCTGTGACTCGTGGCTAAATCATGGCTTTTGGCTAAAATAGATGCTTTTATAAGCCTCAAAACACATAAGAAAATAACGGTGACCCGTAACTTCCTTACAAAACAACTTTGCCGTCAAGCATCTCCATCTGGATTGTCCAAATCTACCACCTTTAAAAGGAACTACTGATGATGATGTACCAAATGGCTAGCCACAAAATTAGTTTCTTCTGAAATGTTTTGTGATGATACGGTCCCCTTAATCCCAACCCTGCAAAAGTCGGTAACCACCTTTGGACCTCTAAGCCTACGCTAATATTCAAATAAAACAAGACAAATTAAAATCAAACAATATGGACCCAAAATAAACACAAAGATAACACCAATATCTTAAAAACTGCTGAATTAAAGCATATAAATTAAGAAATATTATCTTAAAAAGTTTGCCTTGATAAGGTTGCACAGAGGAGACCTTAACTTCAGTGGCAAATCCATTGTGCTGTTATCTATAAAGGCAATTCATTCATGAAAACTTTTAAGGGTATTGAAATCCTTACTTAGAAATCTCACATTTAAAAATATGGCTATCAAGTGTTTGAGCTGAAATAAAAACATAATTCACTTCAGTTAAATTTACCCTGAAACAATGTTATAGTTGAGAGCTGGGTGATCTTTCGATACAGGAGGAACAAGTGGCTCTGGCTGCCACTCTTCAATCAATTCTTCTTTTTCCTGCAGAATAGAAAAAAATATATTGCTCAGAAAAGATTTCCATTAGAAAAATGTATTATATTCTAATAAACAGCTGATAATAGATATATGAGAACACACTAGTACATGACACGTTTCTGAGATGCTTAAGACTGGTATTATCTCAGCACGTTCAACTGAGCAGTTCTGCATTCTTCAAAGGGAATGAGATGTAAAGAAAGACAACCCAACAGTCTGCGCATTAAAGATCTTATGGTATGATAATCAAAAGAAGAGAAACTAACTTGATTTCCCTGCCAAATTTTAATCAGTACTATTTCATTCAGTCTATTAACTATGAAAATCCTCCTCTACAGTATATGCAAGTAACTGAATACAAACTGAATAATAACTGAATACAAATTGCCTCACTTCATATTCTAAAATGTTCAAAAGTAAACAACTGTGGTACTAAAATGCTAAGCCAGGTAACACATATATGGGCAGGACGTGGTGGAGAATATAGACTGCAAAATGCTCAAAAAGAGCACCACTACTACTAATCCACATATCCCTGCCTAACCACGGAGGAAGAGCAAAAGCATATTCATTTCCACAGTGCTTTACAAATATATAGAAAAGCTCAGTTCAATAATTTCCTGAAGGACATGCAGAGGACCAGCAGCCCAGACACATTAGACTAGTTGCACATAAGCTTACTTTCTTAAGAAATGAGATACAAGACAAAAAACATCAGCAATTACTAAGACAGATCATCCAAATTTTTCTTCATGACATGAAAGAACTTTTTCAGAGGATTATTTACCAGTATAACAAGACACCTCTGATAAAATATTTGTTAACATGCTGACTTTGAATTTTATGACTACAATGGTGTTACATTTCTCTATTACTTCTCAAAACAGTAGAACCTTTAAGGCTGCTTATTTCAATATCTAAATATTAATACTATCATTGATTGTTAAAAACTTCTCAGCAATAACTTTTCTCGTTTTGATTTTTTTCAAATATGTCTTTCAAAGTCTTCAAAGTAAAAAAAAAAAAGGGGGGGGGCATTAGAAATCAAAAGGAGAAAGGAAACTATAGGCAATAATAAATGTTGAACTCTCCTGCATTTTCATCACTTTCCTTTTACTAAGCTAATGAATAACTTCATTTTGAAGTATTTCTGCAATATAAATTAATATCTCAAGAGCTCTGTAAAGGTCTGTTTCAAAATGCAAATTGAAATTTCAATAGTCCTGTATTTCAGGAAAGATAATTTTTATGGGAGCATAGTCACTTATATTTCTAATATTTTGCAGATGTCCTTTAAATACCTTTTTATTTTACTTTTTTATGTTGGATTTTTTACTAGAACTTTATTCGAGGGGCATAAATTTGGAAGGAAATACATGCCATTAATATGTGCAACAGAATTAAATTTAAATATATTCAATATTTTGAAGTGGCTACACTTATGCTAGAAGAGGTGTTTAGTTCCTTTATCCACTGTAGACAGACCACTGAGCCTAGCATGCAGCTGCAGCACGTGCATTGGAATGCTGCTCCGTTTCTTCAGGAAACAGTTAAGCATTAAGGCAGGGGTTACACATTTGCTCTATACCAATGCCACTCATACGCATGTCGAATAGCAGATTTGACTGCTTCATTTAAAAACAATCAAAATAAATAACAGCACGGAGAACTGACCAAACAAACAAAGCTGTATGTGAATACTATTGACTACTCTTCACTACTGCATTGTATTATCAATCAAACTTCGTTCAACATAATCCAGCAAAAGTCCCACATATTCTTGTGTACAGCTGCCCAGTAGTATCCTATACCTGTCCGCAACAGAGTCCAAAGAGACTTCTGAAAAACCAGAAGAGGATGTCAGGATACATGCTCATACAGCCTTCAATCTGCTCCCCTACAGTTGGCATTCAACTGCCTCAAATCCCTGAGGTACTGCGTAGCTCCCATCAACAGTTCTGTGTTCATTTTAGAGCACAAAAAAGTTTTTATGCCATTTCCTAATGCAGAAATCAGGTGGGAAACGGTGCAGCCTGTCAGTTACAGAAGGATAAACAAGAAAATCAAACACCTAAAGGGGAATGATTTAGGAAGTGTGGCATTTGTTCCACGGAGGTGGTTCAAGGCTTGAAAATAAAGAAGTTTTAAATGCTTTTTTCTATAGCGTAGTTCAAAGGCAGAGCTAGGCAATATAACGTACCTCTTCTTTTGAGAGGGCAGAATTAAAGCTGAGCAGAGCAAGCAAGTACTTAGCTTTTTTTCTTTTTGTCTTAGTTGTATTGAACTATAGGTATAAAAATAGCACTGAATAGCTTAAATATTTAAATGCAGAAATTCAATTAAAGTCTTTTTAATATGGAGTTCAGTAGAAAGAAAAATGATATTTCTAGAAAGACACTATAACTACAATAAATCAGCAGAGTAAAATTGTAATTGAGATGTGTGAATATAAAGGTAATATGCAATTCCTAATTAGTACTTCTCTCTCTCCTATTCATACTAAGTTGTAAGAAGCTTTGATTAATTCTTCGAAACGCGTGGAGCACACAGAAACTCACAGCATAGGTGACAAATCACAGGCAAGATGTGGCAATACCTCGACTTCTTTTTTTCCCCTCAACACAAAATACAATACACAGGAGAAGGGTAAACCTCATTCTCAAAAACAAAGCTTCACTAGTTTTAGCTCACGTTCACTTCCCTGATCTGCTACATCACTGCTTTTAAAGGGACACAGGGACATAAAGGACAAACATCTGCACCTTCTTGTCTTATGTCTTCTCCTTCCATATGTATTTCTGCATGTAGTGCACAGGCAGTAGGGTACCAAAAGTTCTATGACAAAAACATCTTTATCATGGTGAAGCATTGGGGATATTGAGGATTGAAATCAGTGCCAACCTCAACCTAAACAGGCCATCCAAATGACAGCTGGGCCAGTCAGCTAGCATTTTCTGCTGATCTTTCAGAGTAAATGCTTATGAGCGTCTCTCTCGCTTACCAAAAACTACTGATTTAAGACACAGCAAAAACAGACTTTCATAGTGTGACTGTCCTGGAAAGCCTTTACTCCAATGACCTCACATTTAGAACAGCATTTCTGTCTTGTACCTTCCACAGATGCACCAAACTTCAGATCAATATAAAGAATAAGAATGTTAATTTTCAAGTAGACAAAGAAATCAATTTTTACTTTGCAACTGTGACATTTTCAACATATACTTGACTCACTTAGGTCTCCTCCGTTCACTGTGTAACAATACCCTTTTGATGAAAAAGCCCAACCCAAAACTGACAATTTCTCTCACTCTGGCTGCAATATATGTGAACTCCTCTCTCAGCTACTCGTCATTCCTTTTTATAATTTTATACACACACACACTCATGATTTGCTGGGTTTTTTTTTTTTTTAAAGATCAGATACCTAGGGTAAGAGAAGTACTTGGGTGCAAACACACCCAAGACAAATTATTTAAACAAGTTGCTTTGCTGACCCTGGTTTTCAAACAAGGAAATAATTACCTTCATTAAGACAGCTCTTAGGTAACACAAGCACTCTGAAACAGTGTAATACACATATCTATGTCAATATGCATATATTTTCTTTTTATTTGCAGTCATTGCACTCCTCAAAAGATAGGTCTTTAATTTGGTATTTACAGAATCATAGTATAATACACCAGCATGTCATAAATTGGTACAAACAATGAGCACACTAGTTAGACATTTCTCTTTCAAGCTGCACTAATATTTAAAAGGATTTTTACCTATGTAGGGAGCCTTGTCTCAAAGCAAATGAAAGCCTTTACAAGAACAGACTACCTCTGTTCTTCTCTGCAGAACATCCAATGCCTGCACACTATGTGTACAGGAGACAGCTCTCACAGCCTGCAACATTTCTAGGCTATATATTAAACATTTTTCTCTGACAGGAACTCCCTCATACCCTGACTAATATTGGTGTAATAAAACTGTTCTCATACTACTGCTGTAATGGAAATTCTGAAACCAAAGAAAACAACTCTTCCTCCCATACATAAATATAAGACGTTGCTCTTAGGACTTCAGAGATTTTGAGAGCAGCTCAGTATCATTTATTTCAGAGTAAAAGTCACGTCTGGCAGGCTGCTTCTTTCATACAAATGCCTGGTGGCTGGAGAGCGTGCATTGCACCGTTCTGCTACAAGCTGTCTCCTGTAACCCATTCCACTGCTCACTGGCACTTGGCTACTTTGCTAGAGATTCCATTTTGGATGAGAAGTCCATAAGAATCTAAGTAAGTAGCATCCTGTCTGTCTCTTTGTACCTCCTGAAATCCTGAGCTATCAAGAACTGACAGTCACAGAGAAGCATTCTGCCTTTCTAGCTAACGATTCAGGAAATGTTTCTATTAAAGGATGACAGGTTTGGAAGCACTCTTGCTACACATTTGACTAAACTCAGAACCCACCTTTAGGGTGGTTTTCTTCACTGTCTTAGAAGCATGACTCCTGGTTCACTAGGTTGCACAATATATCACCTACTTCTGGTTCCCCAGGATAGGCTGGTCCTGATAGATCATGTTATGCAACAGTGGTATTCTTTGGCAATTTTTATTACGTGGATCCAGCTCTGCTCTGGCAGCATCCCCCACAATAATTCACAGAAAAACTCCAAATATTATTACACGGCTGGCTGACACAAAGGTAGTCAGAGCTCTGCTGTGTGATCTGGCCCATCTTTAATGCCTGTACCCAAACAACCCAGTCATTCTTTCTGGTGTGGTAGAGAGTGGACACCACAGCATTAATCAAACTAAAACAAGTTACATGGCTCTCCTTGCTGAGCAGCTGACATGTTACAACACGCAGCTCAACATGCACACAGAAGCCTCTATGTGGGATCCCATATTGTATAAAACAGACCAGTGTCACCTATTGGAGGATTTTTAGTGAAGATTAAGGGGTTTCCACTGCTAAAATTAAAAAGTTCTTTTTACAGCTCTAACCTTAATTCAAGGAAAGGGACTGACTCACTCCACATTTCTAACGTATTATATATTATTCTCCTTATTTCTTTCCCCAATTGCAATAGACTTGCTCACACACTCACTCACTGCACTGCTGTATTTATGCTTATTTTCAATAAACAACAGCTGTAGACAAGACATTTCCTTCCAAACACTGTTCTTCCTAGCGAAAAAATTACCACCTCACAGCTCTGAAGGCAGAAGCAAAGTCAACTAGACTAGCTTAAATCTAGCTTCATCGATTGTCCGCTAGCTTAACCATGCCATCAGACTAAAGAACGCTCACCTCATATTCTTTTCACTACCAAGATACAGAAAACAAGAAGCTAGGGGTGGTAACATTTCCAACATCTTAAGTCAAACCATCTGCTGTAATACACCTCTTTGCATACTGCATATTCTTTTCTTCTGTGCCTTGCGACTGTGAGTTAATACATCCAGTATCTGTACAACCAACTCTTGATCACTTTAGTTTCTTGCTAGCATTCACATTCCTTTCCACCCCTTGGGCTCAAAAAAGGTTACATAAATCTCATCAGAATAGGACAGCAATAATATGCCTGCATGCCTCTATTCTTCAGAAAGCCTGCTATCATTGTTCTGCCAGTGGACTTCACTCTCACCACCCTGCAGAAACAGGATTAAGTACAAGTCATTTCCAAATGTTTCCTTCCTTTTTCCCCCACTTCTGAGCCCGGTTGCCATTCAGCTGTAACAGATAAGCTGCCTTTGCAATCTCCCAATTGCTTACTGCACACAGCTAAAAAGATGCAGAGCAAAATTTCCGCCCCCCCCCCCACCATTGTTCCAGATTTGTCTGAGCACTTTTGTGAACACCTTCAGTAAAATGGTCTGCCAGTGCATGAAAGAAATCACCTGCAACCAGATGATAACATTCAACACACACACAGAACTATTCGCGTATAATCCCCAATGCTGCAGGGAAAAGACAGGTTTCAGCTTTGCTCAGGTCACCAATTATTGAATCCAGTTGGATGCAAGAGTAGCAAAGAGCTTATTTCCACCACCTACAGCAAAGAGGATGACTCTCTCAGAGGAAAAAAGTAATTCTCCAAAATACTAGATATCAAAACCATCTGACAAGAAGATTCTATTTAATGAACTAGCCTAGTTTGTGAGTGGCCTTCTCCCTAGTAGATCTGAAGATAATCAGGGGCTATTTAAAAAGCTGAAGTACGTCCTCCTAGATCATCTAAACTTTCAGTGATTCACTAGGCTGGAGTTCTCCTCGCATTCACTCCTCCTCTGCATTCTTAATAAACAATGCAACATCAAGAATCTGATGATCAATTCATAAGCCTCTTCAAGCACAAAACTTAATCGCCTTTGCTCAATTCCCACTCACTTCATTTCTTACCTTTTTTTTTTTTTTAATATAAAAACACATTACAGTGCTAGGACACTCTCAGCTTGTTTAGTAAGTACTCCTTTTCTAAGGGGCACATTTCCTGCAGATTTGCTCACCTCTGCAGCCCTATGTCTACAGACCTTGCATCCTACTCAATGATCCTGAAACACACTGTACTGTAAAGCCCATATGCTTAACATATATCTTTAGTGTGAGTAACATCAAAGCATGCAAGTGCTTACATACATATTACAAGGGATTACAAGGTATAAAAAGTGCTGATGTAAAATTTCCATGAATCTGTTTCACAAATCCTCCTCTGCATCACAAAGAAATTCCAGTCTTTTAAGCTATTCATGAAGGATACCAGTCTCTTAATTTCTGGTAAATTAAGCTGTTAGTTACTTGGGACTTTGGAGCAATACCTCACAGAAACAGCTTGATTATCACATTGCAGTACATTCCTATAGTACATCTGTCACTGAGAAAACTAATGACTTTTTACTCATCTCAGTATTTTCACATTAAGACAATATGTCCAATCATCCTTCAAATATGCCCAATTGCATCCTCTGACATTATGCAGCAAGCCAAATTGCAGACCACGCCCCAGACAAACTAGTCCTGGGAAATCTCGACAACAATTTCTATTCATTCCTGATAGTCTCCAGCTAGAACTCAGGGAGAAATTTCAGTCTGCACCCACTATTACAGCCTTGTTTGAGACAACTGCATTACAAAAGGACCACCACCCTCCCCCTAATAAACTACAAAAGATCCCTGGAATTCACTTACCACTTTAAATTCCAAGAGTTATTGTTTTCATAGCTCAGCAGTCCTTCTATGGTAATATCCATTCTTTTATACTTAAGTTGTCCACTACAGCGTTTACTTTAAGAGCAAGATCTCAAGTATTTAAGTAATAAGCAGTTAATTACTCCAAAGTAAGAAACTCTTTGAAAGCCTCATTAAAAAAAAAACCACACACAAACAACAACAACAAAAAAACTCTAGGCCAATTTGTGATGCAACAGTGGCTCAACTCACTGACGTCCAAACACACGAACAGCTATAAACTGATACTCTAAAGAAGAATATTTTTCCAACATACCTTAGGTGTCAGATCAGATCGTTCTTGAAGCTTATAGGTCTTGGAGAAAAGGAGTCTGATTATCCACAGTATTAGAATTCCTTCCAAAATGAGATGGTAAGCTGGGGCCTGGAAATAAAGCATAAAAATAAAACTATTCCTTCTGAATAGGTCTGATATTTTGCAACAGTTTTCTCACCGATTATACTTCTAAAACAAACAAGGTTGCATTGCACCTGTTGTTACATATTGCTGAATCACTAAAAGCGAACTGCTTTGCAGCTGCTCCCTGTAGCTATTAACTTGAGTTTGAATGGATTTATTCTATTTGTCAATAAACTACTCTAAAATGATACAAGTAGTTTCAACTCCACTAAAGCAATAAATTGAGTACAGAGAGTAGAGGTACTGCAGATAAGCCCTAAAAATTGCAACAGTAACTGTGAAAGCAGAAAACTTTCACAATAGCAAACTAAAGTTTTTTGAGAGCTTGAAGGTCTGTCTCACCACCACCACCTTCAAGCACAGATTCTCGCAACTATATAGTCCACTAGCAGATCACAGACAGCAAAAGCTACTGTTATTTACAAAGAGACCTCATCCTGCCCACAGAGCCAATTTTTGCACTCTAACACTTAGTCTGATAGCCACTTTGAGCTGGTTTAATCCAGCATGGTCGCCGAAAGTAGTTTTGCCCCCATGCCACTTGCTCTCTTGTGTGGACACAACATTTATGAATGGCTGGAACGAGGAAGGCCGGTTTCTTCTGGCAGCCAAGCCAGTTTAAAGCGTACGCGGAACTATGGCATCAGTACTTGACATCTAGTTTAAATGACTGGTTTAGTTATTCCATTTCTGCAAGGTTCCAGTCTACACTGTGGAAGTCAGTTGTTGTTAAAGGACTCAAAGGGCATATACATTAGCATACTCCATCTTAAACTCAGTGGAAAGGTTCCCAAGTATCAACAGCTTCTAGTAGGATTTGACATGCAAAGAAAGGAAGTGGAATGCATCACACACCCAGGAAAAGAAAAAGGAAATTGAACATCAAGTTTTAAAACTAGTAAAGAGTTCTACAGTATGTTAGACTACAAACAATAAAATTATCATTTGTAGAGCACTTTTCAGTTTAGCAAAGAAATCAGGAATACATCTGTGGTACAGGCTCCAGGATAACACAAGCAGATCTAATAGAGAAGCAACTGAGGTCCATGCAAACTACCTTCCCACGCTTCTCAATACCTACAGTTATCCTGAATTCAGTGCAGTAGGCTGTACTACTAGCTTTGGTAGCGAAGCACTTCTGTGCTTATATTGCAAACCCTAGTATAAATATCTTTAAAAGTTATCAGTCATTGCCTTTGGAGCACCAGGCTAAAAATGTACCCTGTTTTACAAAACAAAAGGGTCAATACAATACTGAGAAGGCAACCTCAGTGGGAGGAACAGATGTTGTCAGCACCATGTTCTTGAATGACACTGTTTCGTTAAGTGCCAGATCCTGAGGTCATCTTTTGGGAACTATTAGGCCAGCACTCAACATTTAGTCCTAGTATTACAAACAACGTCAAAACTAGCCAGAGCTTTAATTCTGAGGAGTCACATTACCTGATCACGTTTAATACAGAGTAAAATTAAGCATCAAACTTTCTGTGAATAAACTTTTCCATGAACCCCCCAACTGTATTTCAGGGCTCTGCTGTTTCTTTTCCACCTGCCTAGTTTTGCAGATGAAAGAGAAATTAGATAGAGGACTCTCTCATTAGAATCACCCCTGCTGAGCTCCTTAACTATAGATTGGGAAAACCACAGACAACAAAAGGAGAAGAACATGTTATCCCACAGCAATCTAAAGCACCACCTAGCAAAGACTCAGAAAGGACAGCTTCTAACTAGAAGCTAGTCAAGCACTAGTTACGCTGCTCTCCTTTAGTCCACAAACTACACCAATACCACAGACTGCAATCTTTCCAAGGGTCTGTCATAGTAAAATACATGGCTTATTCAATCTCTGCTGCTTTCAAAAGCCGATACTGTTTCCTGGCAGTCAATTTACTTAAGAGGAAAAAAAGGAAAGGAAGTGGATTGTTGACACAATATACTGCCCATCATTAGGACATGCTTTTTATATTCTGAAACAAAGTCTAGATACAAATGTGTCACGCCGATCTCCTCCAAGAGGACTCAAGCACAAACACTTAAAGGTTCTTCTTTTGCAAACAAAACTTATAAACTACCAACCCAGACCTTGTACTCAAAGAATGCAGTACGTTAAGATCATCTTATCAAGCTTTAATGCCAAGTACAAACCTCACGTATAACTTTATAAACTGAAATATAGGAAAACACGTGTATTAGTGTGTGTGTATACACACACACGCTTCTACAGCAGCAGTTTTACATAACAAGGAAAAGGGCTCTCATTCAAAGAAGGCTGCTGATTTCAACGAAGGTAAGACATAGACTGAAGACAGACACGCTCTGCGTTTCAGGGTGCGTCGCCCTTCCGAGTCACCCCTCTCCCCGTGACCAAGCAAAGCTCGCCGGTCACCAGCCCAAGCACGGGCTCTGCTTTCTACCTTCTTATCCTCTACTCGAGGAACAAGCAGTCCCACCGACTACCAAACGAGACATCCCCGCAGCAAGGCGCCTTCACACGCCTCACCCAAGCTCCGGCAACCGCGGGGCACGCGTGAACCCGTCCGCGGCCGGCTCGGCTCGGCTCGGCTCCGCGTCCCCCACCCCGCGCCGGTAACCGGACAGCCCTCCCCCCCGCTCCACGGGGCCGATACGGGACCGGACCCGCACCCCGCCGGCCGCACCTCGTAGAAGGCCTGCACCATCTCCACCAGCACCCACTGCTGCCCCATGCCCGCCGCCGCCATGGCCGCGCTCGCCCGCTTCCGCGTCTGCGGCGCGCCTGAGCGTCGCCGCCGTACGCCGGCGTGAGGGGCGGGGACGCGGGCGCCGGGCCAGGGCCGAGCGCCCCCTCCCGCCCGGCCGGAGCGTGCCGCCACCTGGGAGGCGCGAAGGAGGCAGGGTCGAGCGCGGCTCTGCCGGCGCCACGACCGCGGGTGGGCGGTGGGGAAGGCGGCTGTCCACCGGGGGGGGGGCGGCAGCCCAGGCGGGCTAGGCGCGAGCCACGGCCGTCCGTTAACGGTGCGGCCGCCCTCGCGGGCTGAGGCGGGCGGGTCATGCCCTGGGCACCCCCCCGCCTGCCCGTGAGGGGTGCGCTGGTGTCCGTGCTCGGCGGGCCTGCGGGACCCCCAGCGGCCGAGGGCGGGGTTGCCTCCCGCGCAGAGCCGTTAGGAAGGGCGCGAAATGCCCGGGTGGGGGGCGGCGCGGGCTGCGCCGTGAGGGGTTGCTCGGCGGCCCCGCTGCTCGTCTGGCTTCACCTGAGGGTTGTGCGGACACCGCGGCGGGGTCGGGGGAGGAGGGGGGGTCTAGGCCGCTCCGCAAGCCGCGCAGCACGGGAAAAAAAAAGGTTATAGCGGCTATGCCAGTCTCGACCATCAGCAGAAAAGGCTTTTCACTGCTTTGAGAAAGCACGCGCATGTACATTGCCGGACAAGTTCAAGCAACAACCGCCCCTCCTGCCCCCCAGCTGCATGTGAAATCCCAAGGGGAACGTGCCATGTTGCTTTTCTGAAGCATGTTCATGTTCTGAAGCATGTTTTCATGTTGCTTTTTTGTAATGGTGGTTTATAAGTGTATGTTTTTTCCTGATAGTATTGGTGTAAATCTGAGCTTGGGAACAAATAATTTTGCGGTTGTTTCTCCTCAGTGTCATCACAAGTTACAGTCTGTCTTTTCTTTGGAGGCCTTGATCAAGGAGGGAGGCTGGACTAGAAGTGTTGTAAAAAAAGAAACTATAATTAAACTGAACTTCTTACCTGAGAACATAAACTTGGGTGTATTTATTTGTACATGCTCCAGCATTTCTATTTCAAAAGCAGTACTGTGTATTAAACAACACAGTATGATCTTGGTTTAACTTTCCCAGTACCTGCAGGCTTTCTTCAGCTGCATTCTGTATCAGATTGAAATTGGTTGAGAGTGAGAATCTGTTCTTCAATACCTGATTAACACACATTATTATACTTGATGTCTGTGTGTGTGTATGTGTGTGTGTGTGTATATATATATATATATATATAAAATTGGTGACTTTGATGCTGCAAAAAACAGTTGCTGAGATAACTGGTTAGTAAACTTAATGGCAAAAGCAAAATCAGAGTACAACAGAAGTAAGTTTGAAATTAAATAGAGCATTTACAACTTTAAAAACCTTGCCAAAGTGAACAGCCACAAAAGCTGAACAATGCTGGAGGGAGATAATTGCCATGAAGAAGAAGAGAGGGAGATCTTCATGAACTTGCCTGGCTGCACCTGAATGTGGGGAGCTGATTTGTGGCCCAGCACACAGCAACACAGGACTTTCAGAAGGAGCCTGGAGAGAAGGCGAGTTGGAAAGAAGTTTGCTCAGCAAGTGAGTTTGATGAAAAGGGAACAAAGGACATTGCTGTTCCAGGAGACATTTGGGAGATACCTCTCTGAAAGAAAACAGCAGTAGAGGGCTTCTTACTGTCTTCTGGGAGAGCACAGTGTGCAACTGCACTCCTTGGGGCTTCGCTCACTAGTCATCAGGATGGTTAAAAAAACGCGGGGCAGCAACTGGTGAGAGAACAGACACTAGTGAAAACCTTCAGTGCTGGGGCTAACTACAAATAAACAGTAAGTTAAACTTTTACAGCAGCTAATTTTTAAAATCGGTTAACTTCATTTTGACTGTTGACTAAAGCGTGTAATAGCTATTCTTCCCCCAAATTCTGAACTTAATGATACCCTTCTCAAATCCTGGGCTTTGCATGGTAAAGAGGAAGAACAGGCTGTTTGAGGCTATCTCAAGAGTCAAGACAGAGACAATAAATGTCCCTTTGGTTTTTTCAGCTTCACAAAGATTATTCTGGTCACTGTTAAGTACTTTTGAGGCCGTTGCATCATGCTGGACAGGCGTCCTGGGCTCTTGGGAGATGGCTGCTGCCACCAGCGTCTATGAATAAGACCAGTATGCAGCCCAGTCCCAAATTGCCCCCAGAAGCTGTCTTTGCCACACCAGCTGTCTCGGTGGGCTGCTGATTAGGGTGTACTCGCTGTGCTCCACATCAGATTCTGACTTCTGATGTTTGTAGCGTGCGTATATGACTGGGAGACTAAGAAGGCCATTTTGGGAGATCCTGGCTGAGCTGTTTCCATCTTGAAATGCAGTGAAGTTAGCAACATACTAACCAGTAATTCTGGCAGTGAAATCTAAGTTCCTGGTCTGGATTATTTTAGGGTTGGGTCTCTTTTAACAATGAGCCTATCCCTATTGTTCAGTAGTTTCGTTGTTCCAACGCAAAGCAACTGCTGCTAATTACTTAAGGCTGGTATACTCCTGACAGAAAAAAGAGGGGGAGGTGAAGGGAGGAGTCCTTTGCAGTAGCAGAGTTTGTGGCCAGGAAGCAAGGGGAAAGAAAAAAAGTCTTGAGTCTAGATCTGGACTTAAAGCCCTAACAAAAGCTATTGAGATAAGCCTATGGATATTCCTGTTCCTGAAGTGTCAAATTTCATCTTACCCCAAATCCTCCAGTTGCGCAGTATTCCTAAGCTGTTCTTACTCCAGACCTTCCTCATCAACCCACTCGTTTCCCCCATCCTGCTTCAAATTTCCAGCTCAGGTCCCCCAAAACAGCACTTGTGTGCCAGTTATCTGAAGTTGTTCTCTGATCGTTCCACAAGCAGAAAAAAGGGCCTTAATAGGGCTATCAGGAATTTTATTTTTCCTAAATATCACAGAGGCAGCCAGTACCAATTATCTTCCTCCCTCTTTCCTCCATTAGCTCTTCCTCTATCTTATTCATGCATATTCTATTAAGTTAGAGAGAATAGGGGCTGGGATGGAAAAGAGGGAATAAAGACCTCCCTCCTACAGTGTTGGGGCTCACCCCCAGCTCCTTTCAACCTGATACTTTACCAGCTGGGAAGGGAAGAGAATGGCAGTAGGATGCACCATCCTTTAACCTCACGTAATTGTGTAGGGCATGGCGGTGGTTGCTGGCATTCCTGCTTGCATTACTCTCTTGGAGATATGCACGTGGAGGAGAGAGTTGGAAGAGAAATGTGGGAACCGATCCTGGGAGTCATTCAATCCCCCCTCCCCACACGCACAGAAGAGGGATGATGATAAAGGAAATATGGACACAAGGGAGTCTTTGTCACCATTCTCACACAGGCTGGGTGGCAAAGCTTAGCTTATATTCTTGTATTTTTAGTGTGCCTAGTTGTAACTTGTTAACTGTGTGGCTACCCTCAAAAAATAATCAAAGAGCCTTATCTTAAACCGTTGGGAAAGCAATCCTGTACTAGCAAGGAGAATACCAGGATAATACTGGTTATTCTTTTTTTTTTTTTTGTCTTGAAACCTGATACTCAACCAAGATGATGCTGGCAGCAAGCACAGAAAATGTCCACATTTGGGAGCTGTCTTAAGCCCCAAAAATATGTCCCAACTCCTAGTGGGAAGCAGAAAGATGTTGTGAAAGAGTATTGTGCAAGTGCCAAGAAAAAAATAACTTGAGTATCAAGTTCCATAATGTACCTGACACCTGGAGGAATAATTGTTTATGAGGCAAGTGGAACGTAGGATAAATTTAGTATTATCTGAAGCCATGTGCCACTGCATCTTGGAAGTGTGCATAATCCCAGTTCAGTAGTGAAATAGCTATTAATAAGTTTACCTACATCGACAGAAACCTATCTTAGATCTGTCTAGGAAACGCCTGGAAATTGCAGCCTTTGATACTAGCTTTGTGTCTGAGTAAGGCACCTCCTGGTCAGAGCAGTGGTGCATTCTAGCTATCCCAAACTGTATCATGGCATCATGAACAAATATGACATATGGCATAGAGTGAAAATGTGATATTTTTCTGGCATACAGTGAGGACCAAACCTGACCTCAACTGTTTGGAGTTAATGACTATTTAAATTGTGTGAGAGCAACCATCCTAAATATCCTCTTCTCAAAGCATTTTCAGCACGTGTAGACTTTTGAAACAAAAAGCTAACTTAGCACAGGGCTATAGGCACAGTAACTCTGTATGCTTACATTTCTCATTTTCAGTGCCTGTTACCCAGGTGAGTTTGGCAGCACTGGGCTAAGCACCTGAGTTTCCAATACGTGACAGAATTAAATGCCTTAAAATTGAACTGACAACAGGCAGGCCCAGTTCTGAGATGGCCAAAGAATACTTGTATTAGAAACTTTTAAGAGCCTCCAGAAGATGTAAGCCAGCAAACATGGGAAGATGATCAATATCTCTTTCAGCCAGGCCGCTAGGACCACTAAAAGAACAGACACTGCTTAAAACAGAGTATTTGCCTAGGAGAGGGCTGGTTACTCATATGCAGTGTTGTAATGCTGCTACTGAAGAGCTAGCTAATGTATCCTGTGTGGCTAAATCCCACGTCTCTTATTCAAGCTTCACGCATATTCACGTTGGGGGTTTGCAGTCCAGAGCCTTCTCCTGGACTAGGTTCTCCTGGAGACTACTTTTCTCTTTGGTGCTTACAAATCAATGAAAAACTTGTCAACCTTGGTCAAAATATGTCACGAGTATTTACAAATGTGCAGTAATGGAACACGTCAAATAGAAGGGCTAAACCATTTATGCTAGCTGTTTAAATCAAGTAAAAACTGCAGTATATTTGAAGTGCTAGTAGCCTGCACTCATAAGGCTTAAAGCCGCTGATGTAAAAGAAACAAACAAAAGATGATGTTATTATTTTATGATAACAGAAACATGCAGAAGTTTAAACTTTGAAGCTGGTTGCAGGATAGAACACATTATTGCACCTTAAACTCCTCTCTCTCAGTCTGCTGTGCTATGGGAGTTGTGCCTACGTTGGTAAAAATGGGGGGCATCTTGCCAACTGCAAAATCAGGCCTGTGGGGAAAAAGAGAGTGTTCCTCTGGCACATTCTGGTTGCTGCGGTTTAATCATAGTATCAAAAAGCAGTTTTGCATAATATACTGTTAGACAAATGTTTTAACATGGTAGGTATTACTGCTGATAATTTTTGCCAGCACAGGTATCTACAATATTGGATATATAATCAATAAAATAGGAATGAGATGCAATTGGACCCCTAGGTACAGTGACCAGAATAGCACAAAGTACTTTTTTTCAGAAGGGAATTTGAGAACCTGGGGACTCTATTGGAGCATAATTGCAGGATCTTAGAGAAAGCAGGACAAAGAGATGTCTGGCCTTAAGTAGTATAACCAATGTCCAAATTGTTATGGTCTAAATCACGTTTTTTAGAAATGTATTAAAATAGGACAACTTGGAATTAGTGTTCTTCACTTCTTGTCCCATATTTTGCTCATGCTAAATGACTAATAGCTATTTCTCCAGAGTATACCTCGGCAGGTAGACTTGATGGGCAGATTTGTACCTGAAGCCACTCTAATGGGAATAACTGCAGGTAACACACAAAGAAACCACAAAATGTACCTCTCTTCCAGCACCAACCTTAAAAAATAGGCATTGGATCCATCGAGTACGACAAGTTCAGGTCCAAGTGTTAAATCTGAATACACGTTAAATCCGTCCAGGTAGCAGATCATATTCGAATATTAACAACAGATTTATCCTCCTTGTACTTCCATTGTTAATTGTCAACAAATCTTTCTGATGAAAAGTAGAAAAGGCTATTAAACTTTTACAGGCATTGCAATCTAAAAATATTGTCTGCAGTATTGCAGAACACATCAAAACTGCGGCGGAGTTGCGCTCTATGAAATCACTGTTTTCTAAGTTTGAGGAAAAATGGAATGACAGTAAGAATTTGTTGATTTCAGTGAAAGCAAGAGCATCTCTTGATAATGGGACGCAGGGCTCAATTTCTGGTAGTTTCTTACATGCATGTAGTATCATGGGGCATTAAGTATTTTAGTATCAAGTGCTGTCTTAATATTCTCAGACTGCCCAGAGCTGAATGTTTAATTCAAGTTTTAAGCAAGCTAGAAACTTTCACAAACCATCTCCAGGAACTCTGAGAGCAGGCTGAGCTGCTATGAGGACATGACCTTTGTTTTTCCTCCTTTCTGGCTGAGTTTCTTCATTGAGGTCTGCAGAATGTTCAGTGCTCTCAGTAACTCCATTGTGTTGGTTCTAGCGAGCCTTCGTTAGTAATACACTCATTGACTTTGTGACACCTTCGACAGATGTTGCTTTTTTCCTTTTCTTCAGTTCACCTCATTTGCTATTTAGGTGATTCTGCATTTTAGAGGTAACAATGTGGTCTGCAGTGTGTGACTGTAAAACCTGTAAAACTCTTACTAGCATACCTGAATTTAAAAACAAGAGACTTTGGATGGAGTTTTCAGAGTAGAGAGAAGTTTGGAAAGTTATGCTGACTTCAGCATCTTAAAGCATGGCTTTCACCAGAAGGAGTTTGCTTCCCTGAAGATATACTTCTAAAATTGCATCTAAAAGAAGCGACTATATTTCAACTAGAAAAACACAAAATAATTGCTTGCAACTCATCATTCTTGCCTCTATACTGAAGTTCAGAAAGGCACTGTAGTGTTTACAGATCCACGTAACACAAGCTGAAATTCTTTGTGGTTATAGGTTAAACATGTGTGAATGTGTTGGCAGAGCTAGTTAAGTCTGACAGGCAACACCTTGCATATATTTGCTACCCAGAGAGTTGCAAAATAACTGCTATGAATTCAGAACAGATGTAGCTAAAAATATCTTTTTTAATTAATAGAGCATTACTCTTTCAAGCTTTGAAATTCTTACCTGGCTTTTAATCCATATAAATTTACCTGAGTATGGCCTGAGTGAAAATACAGTTACCCTCTTCAACTGAGTTAGTGCAATACAAACTGCATGTTCTTCATTATTAAATATCCACTGTTGGCCCAGATGTTGCACAAAACTAAGTAATCGTAAACAGTTGACACTGAAAAGATAAATAAACTGGATAAAATGCTAAGTTCAGAAAATCAAATGACTGAGAAACCAGCCCCCTGCTTGTCTGCACACAGTAAGTGCTGAAATATTTCTGTTAGAGGGACCTGAAACAGTAGGGTTGAACAGGATTTGCGATAACAAAGCAGTCTTTCTTAATACGGTGAATGTTTGTGCATTTGTAAGATGGATTCTGATCTTTCTGACACCTCTGAAAATCTAGTGAGCGTCTACTAGAATCAAAGAAGAGACTAACTTGTTTTTTGAAGCTTTTCAGAATGTACCCGTATGCTCTTCAGCATCGTGAAATGCCCAATGTTTTTGTAGCTTAGCTTCTGTAATACATTTGCATTGGAAGACAAGTCTGCTGCACACCATTGTTTGCGTCAGCCGCTGAAGTTCTCGTGCAATTGCAAAGGAAAAAACTGGCACATCTTAGCTTGTGCTCTCTCTGAATATGCTCTGTGATTATCCTAATAGTTTTTTTTCTTGTCTTGAGAGAGAAGGAAATGACTGCAATTTTGTGGTAGAATATTTTAAATATAAATTCCCACATACACCATTGTTTTACTTTAGAATTCATATTAAAAATAGGACAGCTGATGTCTTAAAATGGTCTTCTGAAAAAGGTGGTGGATTGGAGTTTTTCTAGCTTGAGCCTTTTTGTTTTAGGAAAAAAGCTAGTTAATTTCAGTGGCTGTTTCTTCTTTGTGACTTTTACTCTCATTCCTTTGGGTTACATTCTGACTGATTATTTAAATATATGACGCTGGTCTTAATTACATTTAAGATGATAAAGCATCTTAAAACCAGCTGCTCATTGCTTAAACATAGTAACCAAATGGACCAGCTCTCCAAAGAGTCTGATTTCTTTTTTCAAAAGAGAGGAAGGGTGGTGACATGGTGACTATCTTGGCACTTACCAAGTTGAGAAGTGAGTTGAGAGCTTACTTTCTCCCACTAGTATCAATAACAGAGACCACTGATTGAAGCAAATGTGAATACTTGATTATCTGAGGGAGAAGGTGTCAATGATTACAGCTAGGGAAAAGTCTGGCAAATGTTTCATGCTTGAAAAAGGTTTTTTTGGCCAAATTTCAGTGCAAAAAAACCTGATCGACTTCATCAGCTTTGACAGTTGCTGTCAAAACTAAGGGATAAATTAATCTGGTCACATTCTTTCCCGATAGGTTTGTTGTGTTTTTCAATTCTAACACATTTGCTTTTCATTGAAGAGAGAAACACGTTAAGAACATACCGAGGTACTTCTAAGGATGCAACAAATCTTAGTTCTTTCTGAACCTGGGAGTTAAAATGCCTCGGTATAGTTCTTTGATTCATGTCTGTATTTACATAGAAAAGAAAAGGGAAGCATTAGGTAGGTTCTGCCACATTTTTCCTTTAGTAGTTCCTCAAATTTCTCTACTCTGTTCTCTAATGCTATAACATTACTTGTGTTTCCTCCTGGTCCAAGCACATCTGGGGAAACAGGAATAATATACTGTTAAATTACCTGGAAGTTTTATCAGGAATCCAGTGGCTTGTGCAACAGTAGTTTACAGTCAATTTCAAGGATTTTTGTGTATGGATCGTATCAGGAAATGAGCGAGACAATAAGAATTTGGAGTTGTGGTACCAGCATTCCCAGACACATTTCTTTATTCCATATGGAGTAACAAATGTGTAAAAAACATTTGCAAAATTATAATATATTTTCCAAATGATTTTTTAGTTAAATATTTTAACCAAAATTGGACATGTGTGGCTAGCTACAGAAGTAAGGCTTTTTTTTTTTTTTCCCTTAACCACACTTAGGCCCCTTATAGAGAAGCTTGTGCAAAACATCTGCACTGGATTTTTTTTGTCCCCAAGAATTTGCCAAAGTACATTGCAGGTTTTGAAAGAACATCATTACTGGCTGGATCCTCAGCCACCCCACCAAGGCAAGTGTTGGTAAGTGGTGTAAACTTTCCATAACTTCACTGAAGTAGCTCTGACAGCTAGCAGTGGCCATCCCCTATAACTGACTTAAGAGGATTGCTTCTCCTCCCACTATTTTAGAAGAGCGGTAAAATTCTAGTACCCAAAACTGAAACTGTGCACACTTAAAATAGTGCACGTCCAGAAATGAATTCTGCTCTCCTCAGAAATACAGAGCAAAAAGACATCAAATTCAAAGCTTTGCAATTATTTTACTTACTTTCTCATTTATATATCTAACTTAGCAAAACCAGGCAGTGAGAGTGGATATTTAGGTGCTCTATTACGAGAAACAAGCTTCATGTTAGAGAGGAAATGCACTTAAACCCCAGTCAAGAAGAAGTGTCTTTTATAGATTGACTCATGGTTTTTATGGGAAACTGGCAAAGTTAACTCAAAATCATCATCCTAATTTTATTTGTTTGAAGGCATAAAATGAAAACTAAATTGCAATTCACAGATTTTTGACATTGCCTCTCAATCCTTCAGTCTTGCATTTAAGAAAACATAGAAGCAACATATTCTGATTTTCTCAGACCTTTGTGGAAACGAGTAAAGTCAGAAAATTATGTTGATGAGCAGATCAAAACTGTTCATGAAATTTTGCAACTACTAGCCTGTCTTACAAAGGGATGCGCACAAGGGGACCTCTACTGCCAGAGAGTGGCAATGCACTGAAGCCACTAGAGTTCATGCAATAGTGCTGTGGGAAAGTAAAAACAACAGAGGTCATTATGCTTATCTTATACATTTTATGCTGTATTTCAGGAAAAG